>NC_056726.1:395706269-395714115 GCF_019279795.1 Protopterus annectens
CCCTATAATAGGTATGCGGTAGCATGACTCGGCCGATGGACGTGGGTCCCAAAACCCAATTACTTGTCTGTATTGAAGAGTCTCGGTTCCCATGTATCAGCCAGATGGGAGCAGATTGTAAGCGGAGCACACAAATAATATGAATAAATCACGGGACAGACCGCCGATTCCCTACAATCAAATGGCATGCCGCCGCCTAATGGGCAACCATTCCCGATACTGTAGGCATGTAATCCGATGTAATACATATCACAAGGTAATATTGTGGTCCTCGCTCCCACCCAGGGGTGTGAATGTCAGATGCAAGCACCAATGTCGGTGCATTTGCAGGTGTGGGAGAGAGCGGGTGTAAGCCTGTTTGGTGACCATTATGCGAGTATTGCACTGGTAAAGCAATGTAGAGGCTAACTGAGTGTAAGAAGCTGTAACCACAGGTTAGCATTGCTTAACACTGCGCAAACCCATGCACACCCACTCACAACTGCTTTAATGTGCCTTACTCCCTCTGTAGCTAATGGCCTTGTTCTGCCCTGCGACCAAATAAACGTCCTCTGCAAGGCTCGGAACCAGGACCCTGCACACACAGCCAATGTGATTTATCAACACGCCATGGCAGATATACAGACAACGGACAGTGCCACAAACGTATCATCCAGCGCAGTCATTCAACAGTATAGGAATGTATCCCATCATGTAGATGTATATGTGAGTGGTTATGTCCAGCATATAGGTACATACATATATAGAGTTATATCAGGAACATACCATGTGGCAACAAAGCATTACAAACTAATGGAATGGGAAACACCAGTGACGTCTGTATTATGTAGTGGTGTTGTTCTATATAATCTCAAGAGTCCCTTAGACAGGCATGTCTCATTCATACACGCAAACAGTTGTACATTGGCCATATACATCACTCTGTGCATGTAATGTACATTAACACAACAGTACCTGCCCAATCATTATGTTTGAACAGTACTCATGCAAGGTGCTGTGTGCAACATCCTCATCATGATAAAGGTAAATGGGGTAACCATAGAGGGACCGGTAATGTTGTGTGTACAATGGGGTCATCCTCATCATGTGTACCTGGACCATTTAGGAGTGATGTGCATACCAGGATCGTACGCCTGAGTGACAGGGGTGAGGATAACAGAAGTATGTTGTGATGCATATTACAAGGGTATATGTGTCCAGTGGGCATGTGTGTGAAATGGACAGCTATGTATAGGGCAGATGTTGTCCTAGGAGCCGATTGGCCTTATGTTTCTGTAGGGTGAGGGTCGGATGTGGGGGAAGGAGTGTAGGTATGGCTGTGGAGGATAGGTAGGGTAGGATCACAGATAAGACAGCATACAGGGTTGTTATTTGACGCATGTAGGGGGATACACCTCGGACGGGGATGGGTGTTCAGCATTCACAAGCCCCATGGGAACAGTGGGACGGAGGTCCCCAGCCATGGGCAGCCACCACTGCAGCTAAACAGCTGCAAAGGAGGCAGTGCTGGGGGCTGTCCAGGAGGGGCAGCATCACCCTTTAAATGTGACACTCCACCATTGAGCTTGCGTATCTGGCTTCAGAACCCCTTAGTGATCCCCCAACGCAACACATCCGAGACCGCACGACAGCAGACATGTACCTGTCTGGTCCTGCTCCCAGGGGCAACATGCCCCATCCTCCGTGGTGGTACCACCAGAAGGTAGTGCAGAGCCAATGGAGATTGATGTCCAAGGATGGGCCGTAGATGTACTGGTGCCCGGTGCCATGGTCAGTTGAAATGGGACAGGAGGTTCTGCCGGGACCTCCCAACCCATTCAGCCTATGGTGTTGCAGTTTAAACCCACATATGGCTTAGTGATAGACAACAGCATACAGGATTACCTACAACAGTATGCATAGATATCACCATCAACCCAACACAACAGATGGTATACATTTACAGAGGGAGCACAACACATGCATATATACTGCTTGCCATCTGTACAATGTGTAGTAGACATGTGACCGCAGCTATGAACAGTTGCCCATTATTGGCTTGTCACTGGGAACCCCAGACAGTGTCTGTCATACCACTGTTTCATGTGACATATGTCCAGTCAGGGATGCGATGCCAGCAACACATTGCTATCATCATGTACTGTCTGCAATCCTCACACTATGCTCCTGCTGTGCACAGATGTTTGTTCAGTGTGTAACACAGGAAACAAATGGTTCCACACACTGACCAGTTCACAGATGACCCTACAGATGGGGGTCCCTCACGAACAGAGTACTGTCATGTCTGTATTAAAACATGCAGAATAGCCATTACCACACACAACATTTTAAACAGGCAGTAGTCTCAATGCAGCATAGCTACACTTACATGCTGTAGTCATGTGTGGCACATCACCCTCCTGTCTTTAGGCTATTTCCCACTGTGTATGATGTTTGAGGTACATCCAGATATCATCTTTGATGCCGTTTCAGAACACCACATCCAGGTACCACTCACAGTGGCTGTCATGGTCACATACCAACATGTTTTTCCTAGATAGTGTACTGTGTTTATCATGCAAATGGCTATGGGAACACCATCACAGCTGTTCCACATGCAATCAGCTAGAGGAGGACTGCAATAGGTGCAGAGGCCATCACCTGATCATGTCCATCACTTACAATACACATGCTGCTGCTGAGCAGGTGTACACCTCCACGTCCAGTGTGTGGGTGGGACAGGCAAAGTACATCAGAGAAGGGCTTGGAGACCTAACCCTAAGCATTTTCTACCACATGCCTAACAGTATAGGGGTCAAACCCCTGACTGACTAGTCATTACTATTACATGTGCATCACGTTACTACATGTGCCACAAAGCCAACATGTTGCTGTGCTGTAAGAACATATGTGTGTAGGTGAGAGATATCTGCAACAGAGATAATAGACATACATTAGGTGTGGCACACATGCCTGTCCACGTGGACGTATGCCATTGCCACTACAAACACACTCTCTAATGGACTCGCAATGGCACTCTTTGCCAGGGCCACAAATACGCAACCTAACTACTTTGTTTGCCACACTGCAGAAATGCACAGGACTACATGCACCACAGGGGATACCTGGAGGTTCTATGGGCTAGGGCATGTGAAAGTGTTTGACATATGTTGGTATGGCAACAAGGGTTATACTGGGAGTGACTGTGGTTGGGAGCTTCATAACCCACATGCAGACACACGGTGCCAGTACTGACATGCATGTATGCATTGCTGCATGGGTGTGTAGTGGTTGGCTGTGCAAGATGGCTGTACAAGGCTGGGTGAGGGGTACTCCTCAGCATCGCATCAACCGATAATGGAGTGCAGTGCAGGGGTGCAGTATCTGCAATGTCCCACACATATGGCTACTGCATGATCTGCCCTGACATCCTGGTGACCAATGTGTATGGCCATAGCTTTGCAATGCATGCCATGTCTGTGTTTGATAGTCCTTCACATGGATATTGCCTGGGATGTGCATGTCCCACAATACTGTACAGTGACATGTACAGGTGTACCTGCTTTGGCAGGCACATGTTGTGTGCACGGACTGTAATACCCCAATATGCCAATACTGTCCTGGTGTGATGAAACCTGCTTATAGTGAGCAGGTCAACACTGCACCTGCATAGATATTATGATACAGGTATTCCCTGGTGTCAGTGGCATTGGTCCATGCAGGGCACATTTGTATGGCATTGTATGGCCTCTGTGGATCACATTTGATGGCACCACATATGTTACGGGCATCCAGTGGGGAACAAAGTGATGGCACAATGTCCGCAAATATGTGCCTATTGTACCACTCTACAGGGTGCCATGTCCTCTGTAGGCCACTGCATTCACACCATGCCTACTATCTGTCATCAGTGTGCATGGTACTAGCAACATAGCAGGATATCCTAGACACCTGTGTTTGTGCATGGCACATGGGTGCAGGAGATGTACCAAGTACTAGTAGGGTTGCATACGTTGTTCACCAGGCCTTTTGCCACATGTAGGGGTATGCCTTGCCAACACAGTCCCGTGGCTGACTGACAGCTGTACTCCTCATGAGGTGGCCAATGTGTCATAAGATGTACACCAGACAGGTAAACTGCAACATCCGCTCCCCAGCATGTCCAATGGTAAGACACTCACAGCCACCTCTACACAGGCTCTGACAGACAAAAACACACTTGCCATGTCCTGTATACGAACCCCAAACTACCGTATGACATTGCAGCAATATGCTTTTAGGGCATGCGCTACAGTGAATACTGGGTTACAGCACACCTACAGGTGTAGACCTAGGTGGGTGACAACAGCAGGATTTACAAAGGTGGTCATGTGATTTGTATAGAGAGTGCATACTCTACAAAGCACTGTACTTGTCTGACGCAGACACACACACACACACACACACACACACACACACACACACACACACACACCTGGCATGTCTGGGATTAGAACACCAACTTAACTACTTTAACACACTACAGCATTACGCAGTTACAGAATGCGCTACCCAGATTACTAGGTTACAGTACTCCCAGAGGTGTATTTGTAGGTGGGTGACATCATCAGCCTTGGCAAAGGTGGATATAGGAATTGTATGCAGTGTGAGCAGTCTAAAAGCATTATTCAGTCCTCAGGCAGACGGGGACAAACACACACAAACACACACACACACACACACTTGGCAAGTCTGGAATTAGAACACCGACCTAACTACCTTATTACACTACAGAATTACGCAGTTACAGAACGCACTACTGAGATTACTGGGACACAGCACTCCCAGAGGTGTATTTATAGGTGGGTGACATCATCAGCCTTGCCAAAGGTGGGTATAAGAATTGAATGGAGTGTGAGCAGTCTAAAAGCATTATTCAGTCGTCAAGCAGACGGGGATAAACACACACACACACACACACACACACACACACACACACACACACACACACACACACACACACTTGGCAAGTCTGAGATTAGAACACCGACCTAACTACTTTATTACACTACAGCATTACGCAGTTACAGAACCCGCTACTGAGATTACTGGGACACAGCACTCCCAGAGGTGTATTTGTAGGTAGGTCACATCATCAGCCTTGCCAAAGGTGGGTATAAGAATCAAATGGAGTGTGAGCAGTCTAAAAGCATTATTCAGTCCTCAGGCAGATGGGAACAAACACACACACACACACACACCAGTGGTGGGAAAGGAACACCTGCCTATCTACAGATCACTATTACAATACTACATAGTTACAAGTCGCGCCACACAGACTACACATTTCAAGGCTGTCATTATGACCTTCTAGGAATGGGGACATCATCAGGGATGCTGGCAGTTAAGATGTACATACCTGTGAACCTGTGTGTTTAAAGTAGGAATCCATCCTGGCCTGGAGTATGCCCATCTGTGAAATGGACGACTACTATCACTACACAGGGTCACGATGGCCATGCCCATACACAGAGGCACATAACCGACACAAGGTGTCACTGAGTATGCTCACACACTTTGTAGCACAGGGCTGACAGGGATGTTCAGAATGCACTATGTGTCCATCTACACAAGGTTTTACTGGGCATGCTCATACACTTAGTAGCACAGGGCTGTCTGGGATGCACTCTGATTTTAAACATGGAAGACCACAGTGGCCATGCTATTACAGTTAGACATAAGGAACACATCGTAATGGGCTCTGGTGTTAGTAGTTGTCATTGTTAACAGAAACGCTGCTCTACATATATCTGACAATCGGTCTTTAACACAACATCTGCTGCTGTCCATCACCTTAGATGTACCATCCTATACCAAACACAATACAACCACATGCAGCGATGTCTTGCTAGGAGTGGAAACTGCTTGACCAGCATAATGAGCCTTGCTAGGAGTGGCAACTGCTTGACCAACACAATGAGCCAATGTCCTGTTGTAAGGAAGAGGTTGTCCAGTGTTTGTCATTCTGGGATGACATGACTGACAGTAGACAGGCCTTTGACACATATCACATGCATCCATGATTCAAGGGAGTGGGGATAATACCCAAGACGCATTCACCATATAGTGCCTTTCCAAAGCAAATATTCTAAACACAGGATAACACCCTGACACCTAAAGGTCAACTGCATTGTATGCTTATGCTAACCAGTGCTAGATGTGTAGCATCCATAATCACAGCTGTTCACTGTAGATCCAACAATGGGGAGTACTGACATCTGTGCAGTGAGGAACACCTGGCTGAAGGCTCTGTAGTGCACAATAGCACTACCACGATATACCTCATAACCAGACACGTGGGCCATAACACAGGTACGGACCACTCCAGGTGGTGGTGTCACCACATACATCGGGGCCACTCACATGTACTGACCGGTACCCCACCTAAAGGCATCACAGATAAGTCAGGTGCAGGACATTGTCAAATGCTGCATTCTAGGATGTAAACCTCAGACACCACCATGCTCATGGACCACCAACACACATCCATACATGTTGCAGGATATATAAGAGTACACCACCATGTGACCCTTGACCAGTGGACTGTATCAAGCTCTACATCAACAGTAGAGAGTACCCATGTACTGACACAGTTGCATCATGTGTTATGCAATGCAATGATACCACTGTCTGTAACCAGGTCAGCTGTATACATACTAGGGGCCCTCGGATATTTACAGCATTAGCAGATGACTGTTGCTGTACACCAGTACACACCCTCATGTTTGTATATGACATACATGTACCTGCCCTGGATATGTACATGCCACACACACACAACATACATGTAAATAGCATAGCTGTTGTTGTCCTTTGTGCAGACAGGTGGCTACAGCCATTTCACACATGCACATGGAATGTAGGTCCATGTCTGCTGAATGCTAACAGTACATAAGGTGTGATATCAATGTTGACAGAGGTAACATTCCCTCTGTACCGGTCACCCATTACTCCTATCATATCATACAACAGTCCATGTGTCAAGTATGTCACATGTCCACCAATTGCAATGCCTACAAACATGCCCAAATGACAGGATTGTATGACCTACACATGTACATGTAGTGGTGTGCATTCAGATACCATGCGTGTGCAGTTTCTGATGTATGCAGGTGATGTGTATCTTAGTACATCATGCAGTTGCAATGCAGCCTCAACATTGTCAACTGTATATGGTGATATGCTGAATGTACAGAAAGATGTACCTCAGGTATGGACAGATATGTGGAAATAACTAAGTGGTGGGGCATCTTTGCAGATGGATGTTTGCTGAGGACAGCTCACAGGTGTGTCACAAGCAGTCCTATGATAACCTGTGTAACCAGTAAGCAATGGTTTTGTTAATTGAAGGACATAACACACAACATAGACAGTGGTCAGGGTGACACCGAAGGTAAATCCCTTGACACCTGTAACAGTTAAGACCTACCATGTGCATATATCAGCACTGTTGCCAAAGGAAGCGTCGGTATATTTTCTAACGCTTGCAATACTACTGTAAGTCTGTCATACATATCATGAGCTAGGCAGGTGTTTGATTCACAGTACTGGCATGTGTGGTTGCGTGTGTGTCCATATATGTCACGTATGGTGGGGAATACATCTCAATTGTTACTCACTCTCCTGTACACTAATGTAGACATCTGTACAGACTGCAATGTAGAAAACAGGACATAGGCAGGGGCATGTATCTCACACATGTGAGGTATCTGTATGTGCGTGTCATAGATGTAGTCAATAGTGAATGCCACAGTGTTTGTGTGTGTGTGTGTGTGTGTGTGTGTGTGTGTGTGTGTGTGTGTGTGTGTGTATGGCTGTCTGGTCCCCG
>NC_056726.1:395714615-395887115 GCF_019279795.1 Protopterus annectens
GACCAAGTGAAAAATGCTTTTTAGAAAAGATGTATTGCACAGGACTTATTGGAGATTAGATCACATATTTTAAGGAAACCTCTAGCCAAGGATCTCCCAGAATCCCCTGGCTACCAGGGATTTTCTTTCCATAGCCTGAACGTTATTTCCTTGGAGCTCATAGAGGGTGATACAAATGCTTTTTTAGGAAAAGTGAGCTTGTGTGGCAGACAAAACTGAAAGCATATACTGCCCTTAGTCTCAACACAAGCTGCTGCATTAAAAGTGCTCTAATATACTCTGTCGCATATTGCCTACTCAGAGGTGATCTCTGCTTAACATACAAGGCCATGTCAAACCCAGTGCTGTTGGACATGCTACACTTAAAGAAATCCCAATCCCTCAGAGCCACATGCTCCAGGGATCTAAACCTGGTCATCACAATGAACAAAATATGCTGGAGGGATAGGTTCCTGACCCAGAGACTCCCCATACTCTGGGATAGACTGCCCATACATGTCAAGCTGATTGTCTCTTTGGCAAAAGGCACCTTGACGTATATTTCCCCAATTCGGAGGAGAAACAACCTGAGCCTGCCCCAGTAGGCAGAAGGAGGCATGCCCAGTATGCCCTGGCCTTGGCAAAGAGGCAACACATAGCACATACACTGACTCAGTAGGAACCCTGGAAATGACACCACTCTCTGACTCACACATACAGTAAAATGGATGCCTAACTTGACACTACTTGTTTTCAAACATGTATAGGGAGTGTACTATGTGCATCCGACATAGGCAGCCCTGCAGCACCGTCTGAGGCATGAGTGCCGTATTTTAAGCAATATAAAGGACATATACATATATATACATATATATATATATATATATATATATATATATATATATACATACCTATATATACATATATTGAACATGAACTCTAAGAAGAGCTAAACCCAAACATAAAACTACTGTTCAGTCTCAGCCTTACTACAGGTTATGTACCCAAAGAGTGGCATACAGCAACAGTGGTCCCTCTCCAAAAAGGTGGTGCCTCAACGGATCCTGGAAACTATCGCCCCATAAGCCTGACTAGCTTGGTCTGCAAAGCTATGGAAAGGATCATCATGGACCTCATAAATAAAGATATTGGGGACCTACAGACACTGGATCCTACCCAGTTTGGCTTTGTTAAGGGCAGATCCTGCCTCTTACACCTGGTCGATTTCTTTGAAACAGTCACCAAGGCCATTGACGAGGGGAGGGTGGTCCACACAGACTACCTGGACCTCGCAAAAGCCTTTGATATAATACCCCACTCGGGCATTATAGATAAGCTCACCAGCTTAAATAAAAACCCCTATGTCACTAGATGGGTTGCAAACTAGCTCAAGGACAGAACCCACATGGTTAGAATTGCTGGAGCCATGTCAGACTCCAAACCAGTTACAAGTGCCAGCCTTTCCCAGGTGTGTGCGTGTGTGTTTGTATATCAATCAGATCTCAAAGTGTGTGTGTGTGTTAGCTACTTGGGCAGGGACATGAAGCAATGGTTGGACAGAGAGTGTGCTGGATGTCTTACCTTGGCCACTCAGCTGAGATCTTAACCCTATAGCTGTGCCAGTAGGGAGTCTTTCTGGGGATCTGGAGAAAGAGGGAGAAACCAGCCACAGACTGAATGTGGTCTCTGTGTGGTCTTAAGGGAAGTTGTACTTTACTGTGTGCACTTGTCATCCTCCCTTTGTATATGTCCCTCACTGTTGCCAGTGGTGAGGATTGAGACTCCTTGATTACTGGGCCAGTGCAAGGGTGTCATATGACACACTTGTGCTTATTGCTTTTAATGTAAATAAACTTGTTAATATGTAAGTCTCAATGTTGTAATGCTCTGATAGGGATCTGAGTCATAACCAAAAAAGGGTCAGATGACCAGCTCACCCACCTGGTTAATAAACAGTAATAAACAAACAAACAAACAAACAATTAAATAAACTAATCTTTCAAATATTGGCTTTAAGGCAGTGATTACACATTGACTTATCTTTTATTACAGTTGTATAACCTTCAGAAAATGTCAGTAATAGTCTACAAACAGCAGAAAATGTAAGGCTGGGATTCATACATGAGCTTAATGAACAAATGCACAAAAAAAAAAGTAAAATAAAACAGATAAAGATAAACAATACGGCCCGCAGGTGGATTCCAAAAAATATCTATCCTTTATTAAGCGCTTTCCCCAGCTAGTATGCTATTGACTTCATCAGAATAACCAAATCATTTGGTTTCATCTCTTTAAATACACTTGAAACCATGTGACTAAAACCAATTAAATAAAATTAATTAATAAAAACATTTGTTTAAAATCTGATAAAGGTTACAGCAACAAGGTGAATACAAAACAAATAAATATTGTAAACTTTTACTACCTATATTACACTACCTTAACCCTATCTAGTCCCTTACAATATAACATTATATAAAATGAAATGTATTTGTTTATTAATTAAATGTGAAATTCAGCCTTTAACTTAAGATAACTTGATATAGAGACTGTGTCATTGGGTCCTGGGGGGGGGGAGGTAGTGTTGCATTTAAGCTGCCACATCAATTCACGGAATTCTAAAAATAATTCACCCCCTCTATCATTGTGTCCAACCTGCTCAATGGCGGTGAATTTGAAGCAATGGTCGGGCTTATCTCTAATGTGCTTATATAATCCATTTTTTACATTGCATTTCCTGATATCGTATGCATGTTGATATACTCATTTGTTAAAATTATTAATTGTCTTACCGATGTAAAATACTTGACAATTTTGACAAATAGCAATGTAGACCAAGCTCTTACTAGCACAATTAAACATTTGGGTCAAATATACTTTCCCATATCCCTTTATAGTAAAACCCTAATTTTCAAAGATATAGGGGCATTGATTGCAGTGGCCACATTTTTTATGGTGCCTCTTACTCCAGTAGATAAATTCCTTTCCAACAAAATTTTAAAATACTTATCCCTCTTGTATATTACCACTGGGTGGTCACCTAATTTATTTTTATACTGCTGTTCTATATCAAACAGTGTCCAGTTGTTCCTTAAAATGGCCTTAATACTCTTGAATGATGAACTATAAGTTAAAACAATGGATTGCTGGAATTTTATTGTGTTGGTGTTGATGGCCATGGCTTCAGAATTTATCCCATTATCAAAAGATCTTCCCAATATTAGTTCAAAATGGCTCTGAGATCTCTTCTTGATAACCTCCTTAAAAATTGGGTCAATAAAATTCCTAGGGTACCCTCGTGCCAAAAGCATATGCTCCAAAGTTTCCATTTTTTTTAGGAAAAGTTGGTTATCACTTACCATTCTAGCCAACCTAACACCTTGCCCCTTTACCAAAGATCTTTTTTGGTGAACAGGATGTGCACTTGAAAAATGTAAAATGTAAAATGTGTGGGATTCATACACGAGTTGCATAGGATAAAGTGCACACTTGCTCCAGAATCAACAATGTGTAGACAAATGCATGTTAGTACCTGTTCATAGTCCCATGTTGTGCTGAAGTGTAGTGAATTCAAATACATTACACAATATATATGCAAATGACTGTACATGATATACAAATTAATTGAGTTAATAAAGTGAGGTCCTAATGATATTAAAATGCATGTAAGGTGAATGCAGTCTAGATTCATTGTCATCTACAGAGGAAACTGAGCAGCTGTGTATGCTTGATTATAAAAGGATAAAGCACACCAAAAGTTTTGTCACGTCATGAACAAAAATGCTTGGTGTCTCAGCAACCATCACGCAGAAGCAAACTATAGCCCTCAGTGCTGCCAGTTCCAACTTGTATGCAAATTGTGCCATTTTGCACCAGTATAAATGGTACCACCAGCAATTTATTTACCACAGTTTCACTGGTTAAGAGATTATTGATCACTTCAGAGTGAGATGGAATGCTTAATGGGTATTGGCTGCCGTGGGTTGTCCACCCAAAGAATCAGTGTGAATGTGCGACTTTCCAATACATGTGGATGCCAAGATATGCATATTTCTTTTCATACTAACTATGGGGACCCTTCAGAGACCAGCTAGAAACATGAGTATTTCACAGGCTTTCACTCTATAATATTCACTGTTCTGTGATATAATGCTTCTACATGTGGAGGATCACATATAGTTTTCTAGCACAACACATGAAAGACTGAACATCCTGTGCTTTGTCAATGACATTGTCTGCCTGTCTAAGGTAGTGAGAGCCATAGATTGCACATGCATAACAATAAAAGCCCCACCTGTCCCACAATGGAATAGGTTAGTGAAGAAGAAGGGCTACCATTCCTTGAGCTACCAGGTAATATGTAACATGTGTAGAACCATAGCAAATGTGTTTTCACAGCATCCAGGCAATTTGCATGATTCATATATATGGCACACGTGCCTGTTTTTTTACCACTTGCTGCATACAGAAATTCCACAGGGTCATCTAGTAGGTAAGTGCAAGCATTGTGGCTAATGTTAAAAGTGCACAGCAACATCTAGTGTGCCTATATGTAGTAACCTCTAAATATGTATATTCTGCTATAGGTGGTGTTCAACACTCACTGAAGCCCTGACGTATGATACCCATTGGGAACTAAGGAGGAAGAGATTTGTGGCCTACCACAATGGAGGGATGGGGCATGATGCTCATCCAGATGAAGGAGCAGATCATTTACTCCATGATGCCATTCCTAACGTAGACACCCTTAATAGTACCCTCCCCTACCTAAGACAATACTGCCTCCACAGTGTTCCTGGGCTCCATTTACTCATGGATGCTATACAGCACAGCAATGAGTTTCATGCTGGACTCTGTTGCACTGGATTGGTTATGGATGATACTGTGTCACTTATGCTAATTCATCTGGAGTACTGTCCACATGTCAATGGTCACTGGCCACCTATGATATGTGACAGCAATGGGCACCCCTGTAAAGCAGTGAAAAGGTGAGTAAGTTCACTTTAGATGCAGTTGCTACATCTGCTGCTGAAGGTCCCTATGAAACATCACTGATTGTTGGAGTCAGGGGTATCTGTCCCCCACTGGTGATAGTGAGCACTGACACTGTACTGCCTCATGCTCCTGTGTGGGTGAGGCCACACCTGCCGCTTGTGTATTTGATGCATCTACACCCCTGTTGGAGATAGACAGTGTCACAGTGTTACCGGACTATGACTCAGGTATCCATATCTTGTCATCCTCATCAGTCCCAAAAGAGGTGCCAACATCTGCCCTCCACTGTTTACCAGCCTCTGCTCATGTCACCATAGCAGCACTCTGGCCTTTGAATATACAACAAAATACACACTGGAGTCAACCTGAGTACCTACCCCTAAACCCCTTGTAACATGTATGTGAAAGGTGTCTATGCAACATATTCTACACAAACCAAACCTACCTCTGCTGCCATCTTGCATTGCTGGATGCATGGTGTACTTAAAATAAAACATAGGCAGGAGCTACTGTGAACAGCCTATGACGCACTTCTCTAGAATAGTTGCACAGAACTCTATCCTGGTGCATTGTTGACTGAGACTTATGGTGGTGTGTCAGTCTTGATGTTAGTTGATGATTCCAGAGCCAGTGTTCCTCTGTAGGGACACACAGAATTCCTCTGGATCTGTCAGTCTGATGTTCACAGATGGTCTATCTTTTGGCTATCCTCTCAGCTTCTATGGATCATGCCTTTGCCTTAGCATGGTGTATCAGTAACTTATGTATGGCTCTGCTGTGAAGTGCAGTTGCTTCTCTATGGCTTTTACATCATTGCCCATTCATGTCACACCTGGACATATAAAGTTCGGTTAGCATCTCTTCTCCCCATTGTGCACCATTGATATGTACTAGGTAGTTAAAGCAAGACAATGTCACAAAGGATCCATGTGCTGTGGAATAAGCTCCCTATCCATGTAAAACAGAGTTCATGCCTTATCCTAGTCAAATGAGACTTTGACAACTGGATGGGAAATCATAGACTTGCTCTCCGGTCTGGCCCCATGTCCCTTATAGACAAAGGTTGTCAATAACATAGAGGATTATGATCAGGTCGATGATCATAACCCACTTATCATGTGTTTGAAACATGGATGCCAAGAAATTCACCTTGACAGCGCAGCTCGAGAAGCTTCTGATATCTTCTAATGCATGGTGCATGAAGGATAATAAAATAATGTTTTATCTTCCACATGACCATTTCAGGGACTCCCAAATGGGCCCCTACTATGGTACATATAAAAAAGTAGATGCCTGGTATGACCTGACTGAGGAGTTATTCTCAGCCAGAGAAGAAACACCAGGATGAGGGAACAGTGCAGGCATCATTTTAAAGACTTGCAGTACAAGAACCCTTGTGAGCCATCTACCTGGGATATAGATGTTAGGCAGGAATTCCTGAATGGCATAGTAAATATTCATTTTTGTTTTCCTTGATTCAGTCAGTTCAGTTTGTTTCACTATAATTTCCATTGCTGCCATTGTTTCACTGTGTCTCTCACAGTTTTTTTGTACTTTAGTTTTTTTTCTCATTTCTAGCTCTCAGAAAAAGAACTACTCTTCTTGGGGAATAGGTTATATGCCCTGATTCCAGGGGGAAAAATATAACATGGTAATCATCTTGCAGGCAACCCAAGCCTTCAGAAGTTTTCTACAAAATAAAATCAGTACCTTACAATGCAGTTTCATTATTCTGTGCCTTGCAGTTCTGAATTTTCTGAAGTACTTCTGACTGACGCATCAACATTATTACTATGAAGAACATGCATTTTTACCCTAAAATAATGATTCACGTATCATAAAGAATAGTTGCCTAATTCTACTTTGTACCCATGGGTTACTGCTCACAAGTTCATACTAGATACCTCTAAGAATATTCTTCTTTAATGTGCACATATTTAAATGCTGTTATCTTCTCAAAGCTATCAGTCACTTTTGTGACCTGTGTTTGTACAGTTTGCTATTAAAATCTGGAAAATGCAATGCTCAACAGATTAAAACATCGAGCCAAAATGTGGAAATACATATCATTGTAAAGGTTCAGTCTTGGAATTTAATTAATCATTTTAGGTGACATCAGTCACCCAGGCTATGCACTGTAACTTAACATTAGACTATCAAGTCAATGGCACATGGTTTGTACTATTTTGCAGGGGGGCAAGCCTCCATGCACTGTCCCCCATGTGGAGGCCTGCACAACCACAGCCTCTGCAAATAATATATTCCAACTACCAGATTGTACTACAGTGAGGAAATTACAATGCCAAACTCAGACTACTGAATTACACTGCACATTTGGTATTGTATATTCGTTGTTGTCTGGTTTGGCATTGTGCCCTTTTGAAACGTGCCTTTTGAACACATGCCGTTCAATCACTGGCACTATGGGATTTCAGTAGTAAACTGTTTGTACTACTATTGTAGCTTTTTGTTCTTAAATTGTTATCCTTCCAATATTCAACATACCGTAGTAGCCACTTTCTGAAGATAAAACATAACTTTTATTATAGTGCTTTAAAGAAACTAGTGCCTTGGCTTACTTGCCTTTACAAGAACCTAAAGGATGACCATTTGTTTATGTAATTTGTGTTAGACCCATGATGGTTGTGACCTTTTACAGATTTAGGAACAAACTCACGTAATGTAATTCAATTAATTACAGTTTATGCCAGATATTTGTTTGTGTCTTTTGGCTTTTCCCGGTTAGGGGTCGCCACAGCGGAACTCCGGTCCGCAAATGATTGGCAGTAGATTTTTACGTGCTGGCTTGCCAGGCCTAATGCACAACCTTCAAAGAAGGAACGCCCACTCACGCATGTCGCCACACAGAAGATGCTCTAACTGAGAATCAAACGGTCAACGTCTAACTGTGAGGTGACAATGCTACCGCAACACCAGATATATATATATATATATATATATATATATATATATATATATATATATATATATTATATATTGTGATATAGTACATGCCTTTTAATATTAGATGGGGTATACAATATTTGTCTGAAACAAGTAGGTGCCACTGGTCAGAGTTTATATTGTTGCTTATCACTGGTCACTGGAGTGGAAATAATGGTGCAATATTTATTTATATATGCATTAAATTAGTTGATTATTTATTTTGATATAAGAAATGCTGCCCTTTATATCAAATCACATGACACTACAATTATTTTATTTGAGTGCCCCTGCTAGATGAACTATCTGCTACTGACCAGTGCTCCTCCTTGGTCTTTGGTCCCCCGACTGGTAAAGTCTCTGTGAGTCAGAGGGCTGCTTTCAGTGGAATGAGGACAAATTTCTTTGCAAGTCTAAAGGAATATCTTACACACTGACTGGACTTGACTTTTCTTTATGTCTTATTAATCCCTGATGGGCTAAGTACATGATACTTGTAGACCTACAATAGTGTCATAAGGGAGCTTCCTCAACTATGTAGTCACCCACTCCTTTAATGCCTTTAATGGATCTGGTGTTGTCTCTTCTACAAGACCGCGGTCCCTAAACTGACGATCATGGTTTGCTCACACCATGAACATGTCTTACTTCCACCGCCATGAAAGAGGTGTGCAAGAACATTTCTCCCATGTAAAACTTCTCTAGCACCCTAGCTACCAATTAATTTTAGGTCATCTGGGTCAAAGTTAAGGCTTTGTCCCTCTGCACCATGGATCTGATATGGTGCTACCTTTATTAATGTTAATGTGAGGTCATTATTAATGCACTAGCTGCGTATGTTTTATAAAATATCTTGTAGAACTCTGGCAAGTTTTGTTGATGGAATTATGTTACACAATTTACATTCATCACTTGATATCCAGAGTTAGTTTTTACTTTTTCATCTGAGTAGAATGGTCCTACAAGTATTGAAATTAGTACAGAACCCTGCAGATCACAACTGGTAACCTACCCTGATGGAGAGGTAATTTCTTTCTCACTTTCTTCTTTTACCATTTACTTCACTAACTACTTATTGATTTATTTATTATGGTGTTGTTTTTTACTGATACCTCAGTATTAGAGACTGTAATGTTTTTAACGCTTACTTAACTTTTGTATTTAGTGTTATTTCTGCTTGATAACTGTACTGTATGGAGCTTTTCTCCCCGGCCTCCACTGAAAATGGCCTCATGCTCAGTCAGACTAACCCGATTAACAAATGTCAAAATAAAAAATACATAAATTGTTGTGTTCTGATGCTTCAGTAGCATTTTTTGCTTTGAATTTATGGGTTGGCAATATTTGGTACAAAGCTTGCTACACAGTTCACTTACTTACCTTCAAGGTTCTTGTAATATTTATGCTAAGTCTCTTATTGCCTTTTGCGACCTCCTCACCCTGGAGCATGACAGTAGATTTCCCTGTTTCCAATACATCACTAAGTGCTTTAAGGAATGTTCTAATTAGGGCTACCACTGACCATAGTGTAGTTGCTGCCTTTACCAGATACGCAGCAGTGCATTCCTTGCAATTTAAAAGTCTGTGCTGGCTTTATGATTTCCTCTTTAATTTTTAAGATTATGTCCTAAAAACTTGCCTCTGTCTTGTACCCATGAATCCCTTTATGGAAGATCATAATAATATCTATGTAAGAAATGCACCATTCAGGTCAGTGATGTTTCCATAAAGCATGAATTTAATATCTTATAATAGCTGTATGAAGATATATTAGCTATTAAATGCTTTACTCATTATATTGCAATTATAAGATATTAAACACCATACTTTAATGAAGCCCATTGACTTGAATGGAGTGTAGTTCTGCATACCACACTAATACCTAGTTAATCACTGTCATGTCCTTCTGTAAAGGAGGGCACAGGGGCTACACAATGGTGAGCTTCAGGACTTGTGTTTCATTTTATTTTATCTTATTTACACTTTTTTTAACCAGGTTAGTCCCACTAAGCCAATGGCCTCTATCTAGGAAGACCCAAGGTGGTATTCATACTGACTAGGGCAGCCGGAAACTTCCCCTATTCTTTCTGATAAATGCCATGGTATCTTTTACATGCACCTAAACTGCCACTCAGTCAAGCAGATGGAGTCTCAGCTTAACATCTCAATTTTAAAAGCTGTGGAGAAAATCCTGAAATTGCTGCAGACTCTTGTCCTCCAGGAAATCCAGTGATGATGTGTCTGATGAGGGCATTTACCACTATGTGTGAGTACAGGCTGTTGCCAAACATTGCTGGGAAACACCTTTGATTGCAGTGGTACAGCAGGTGTCACTGACTTTGAATATGCCCACTTGAATATCTCCTCCATCTTTTCCAGACCTTTTGTATTTTCTTCTCTGTTGTCTGTTTTTATATTATCAGAGAATATAAACCCTCCACAGGTTGGTGCCACTCTCACATCTCTGATGAAGATTGATAGTAACACGTCCAGACATATTCTTATTGTTGTATTACCATGACCTTTCCATTCCTGGATTTTAATTCAGTTTTCACCAGTCTCTGCCTGTATTTATGGAGATCTGTTCATACCCATCTCGCAACATACACAGCTTATTATATGCAAAAGAAAAAGTAGTCTACATTCAGCAGCTTACCGTACTCCATTATCAGTACACCATAATGCAAACTGTTCAGGTGTGATTTCTCGTCACAGAATCTTTGCACTCAGCTGTGTACATCATGTGTTTTTAAATGCTTTGCACAAAGTTTGCAGTTCTTCTTCTACTGCCTTGAACACTACTACAAGCTCTAGGCTTCAATACAAATGAAATAGCCACAGGAACGGCTCCAATGTGAAACCAGTAATAAAATGTTTAGTGGATAAACAGCAAACACGACAGCACAGCCACAATAAAAAAGTGCTTTTTTAAATGTAAAATAAACAGACTACTTCAGATACTAGTACATCTGGTGTACTAGTATCTGAAGTAGTCTGTTTATTTTACAGACGAAAAGCACTTAATACCGCACCGGATTTATTGCTCTATTTATTTGTTGTGATCTATTGTGACTGTGCTGTGCTGTCGTGTTTGCTGTTTATCCATTAAACATTTTATTACTGGTTTCACGTTGGAGCCGTTCCTATGGCTATTTCATTTGTATTGCAGTTTGTTTTTCATTTTTCTTCAGTGGTAGAAGCTCTAGGCTTGTTGTTCACTTGGTCATCCCTAGCTACACTCATCCTGTTGTTAATCTATGCAGTTCTTAGATGTCCTGACTGATATCACTGTTGCAGTATTCCTAATACATGGGTTATCACCACTGTCATTTGACCAGGGTATCAAAGATTCTCCTTCCCAGTATTGTGCTTCCACAGTGTGACCTCAGCTCGCAAGTGAAGGGGTATACAGGCAGATGTACGAGCATAATTCATCTCACCGTCAGCCCGAATATACATTATGTATTTGTCAGATTAATCATCATTTTGTCATTGGTACTGTTGCTTTGAATATTCAGAAAACTCCCTGACCAATTGGACTGTTTTTCTTACCGGTATTACATGTCATGTATAAGGGGTAAGTGCAAGTATGGTAGGAATATTCCTTACAAAGACTTGCACACCCAGTGTCCCTTTTGTTTAGGAGCAGAACACGACTAAAAAGGGTGTTACATCTGTTAATCCTTTGCTCCTAAGACCTTGCAATCCCATTTGTCTTTAGTTAACACTTTATTGGAGACACAATGTCTCAAATGCTTGGCACTCTCCAAAATGGTGGATTCTGCTTCCCGGAATATTCCTACACCACTTAAAAAAAAAAAACCTAAAAGGCCTAGGCCAGAGAGTCAGTTGGCCCTTACCAACTTTGACTTACCTGCAGAGGTTTCAGAATCTAGGGTGCATCCAGTTCTTCCTCAGACGCCTCTACCAAGGCCCCACTAGAGGCCAGTATGGCACTGGATGCCTTAGTGGCAGAGGATTCTGTAGACAGAGGTGAATTGCTAATCATCATATTGGAGGGACCAGAGGGCATTCCTCAGATCCTGGTTAGGGAAGAAATCACAGGCAAACTAATCAAGGTACATCAAGGAAATGAACCATGGCTTTTAGTACAGGTGGACATCACACCAGAAAAAAATCATGAGAACACTAAACATGTTGCTTCCCCTCAACCTCATTCTTCCTTTTCAGGGAAAATGAGTGGGTGGATTTCTCTCAAGGTTTGTTTAAGGCAATTTTGGCTCTGAAGCCTCCTTCATTCTCCTCTCATCCCCCCCTCTGCACCCCTCAAAAGATGGTTGTGGATTTATCTTCCCCTGAAGATGAGGAGGCTTCTGATTTGGATTATACTCTGGCCTCCTCCTGTCAAATGCACTCTCCTGCCCAAGTCTCTTCAGATGATAAGGACTCCATTTCACCAGTTTCTCTAGTAGAAGAAGCTTCTTTTGGACAGACAATCTTAAATAATATGATGAAGCATTCTGAGTGGGAATCTAGGCAGATTTCAGAGGTTCAGAAAAGATAGTACAACCATTTGAAAATGAGCACTCCAGACCTTCCTCCTGTACCTCATGTTTTTGAGACTTTTTTGGATACTTTTCAATCCACTTCTGTTGATCCTGACTCTAAGCCTCTGGCTCCCAATAGTCCAGCCAGGTTTTATAAAGTCCCTGATGATAGTAAGTTTCTGTTTAGAAATCCTGTGGCAGACCCTTCTGCAGTTTCCGTCTTGTCTAATAAGCCTTCCCAATGCCAGTGCCCTCCTTTAAACCAAGGATAACAGGGCTATGGATAGGTGGGGTAAAAAGGTTTATATCCCATCTGCTTTGGCATTCAGGGCTACTAATTACCAAACCCAGATGACCAAATACTTGATATCCCTTTCCAAATCTTTACATAAAGTAATGGTGGATTTGCAGGATACTGATTTTAAATAACAAGTGTTATCCTTACTTTATTAGGCTACACAATTGACAAGTAACAACAATAAATGCAGTTATGATGTTGCAGAAGACTCATCCAGACTAGTTGCTGCAGGCTCTGTAATCCACCAGTATGCATGGTTACATAAACAGCCTATTCCTGAGGACATGAAAGCAAAAATAGTGGACTTTCTTTTAGACAATGATCTCTTCTTTGGTACCCAAGTTACCAACCTTTTCAAAACCCTTCCAGAGCAGAGTAAAACCATGAAAGTTGCAGGCAGCTTCTCTTAACCTTTGTACCAAGGTACCAGAGGAATTACCCAACTAAACCTACCTCTTTTGTTAGAGGGGACCCAAGGACTAGCCAGAAATACAGGAAAGTTACAAACAAGAGATTCTCAGATAAACCACACAGGGATACGTCATCTAGGAGGTTTCCCTTTGGGAACAAATCCCCCCTGCCCATCTCAAAAAGGCTGAACAAAACTTTCTCCAGCTGGGAAAAGATTACCACAGACAAATGGGTGCTGTCTATCAAAACAAAAAAAATTATGCTATGCCTTGCCTGCAAATTCTCCCTCTAAATATCATACACCATATCCACACAATCAAATTCCTGCCCATTTTATAGGAATTACAGGCAGAATGCACAGTACAGCCAATGCCAGAAGAATTTGTGGGAAAGGGGTTTTACTACAGACTTTTCAAAGGGCCAAGGAAAGAAGGGCAGTGGAGACCCCATACTGGATCTTTCATTACTAAACACCTTCTTGAAAGTGCCATCTTTTGAAATGTTCTCCCTGCACACTCTGCTACTTTTCAGTTTGCCCCAGGCTTTTCTAGTATCCTTAATTAAAAGATTCCTATCTCAAAATACCATTTTGGACCCTTTGCAGGAGATTCCTCAGGTTTTGTACTGGCTCATTTCACTTTCAGTTTACTGGTTTGCTTTTTGGCCTTTCCACAGTCCTAAAAGTTTTCACAAAGTGTCTGGCACCAGTGATTGCCTTCTGCCGAACACAAGAAATTCAGATTTATTCCCCTACTTAGACAACCTGTTAATTCATGAAACTTCACCACAAATTCTCCAACAGCATCTCCAGTTCACCCTCCTCCTCATAATACAGTTGGGGTTCATGATCAACTACAGAAAACCCTCCCTGCATCCATCTCAGGAACTAGGTTTTCTGGGCTGCAGGCTGGACACAAAAAGAATGAAGGCCTTCTTACCTCAAGAGAAGATGCAGAGCATTACAAATTATTTCCATAACCATGCCTCCCTCAGACAATGCTAAGCAAGGGAGATCCCAATAGCTCTGGGGTTCATGGCAGCTACTATCAAAATGCTCCCTCTAACCAGACTGCATATAAAGAAAATCCAATTGTACCTGAAAACAGTTTGGTCTTAACACTCACACCCTCTAGACACAGTGATCTCCCTTTTACCCTGTCTCAGACAAGAACTCTTATGGTGGAAGGGACAGAGTAACCTCAACCCAAGGCTTCCCTTCACTCCTTCATTCCCAGTTCAGGAAATGGACACAGATGCATTGGATGAGGCATAGGTGGCCTGGACAGGCACCCAATGAGTGCAGGGCAGTTGGCTACCAATGCTATTAAAAGAACACATCAACATAATTTCCAGGCTCTTCAGGTCTATTCACATTGCTGGAAACCAGGCACCCTATGAGTACTCACAGACAGCGCAACAGTAATGTGTTACATAAACAAGCAAGGAAGGACCAGATCTTACCAATTGTGCAGATTGGTACAGAAAGCCTGGGATCTTGCCACCCAGAAAAATGTATTGCTCACAGCACATACATCCCATCACAGGACAATGTGCAGGTCCTTAGAGAGCCCACATAAACAGACCCTGAATAGACATGGTTTCCAGGTCACTATTCACTGCTTAGGGGACTCTGCAGATAGACCTGTTTGCTTTAAAGACCACCAAACAGCTTTCACTATTTTGTAGCAGGGACCCTTGCCCCTCAAATTGGAGGACAGATGCTTTCACTTTTCAGTGGGTAGGAAAATTCCTCTATGCCTTCCCTCCATCACCGCTTATTTCAAGAGTTTTTCTAAAGTGCCCCCCCCTCAAAACAAAACTCTTGTTAGTGATTCCTTCTTGGCCAAGACAGCATTGGTTTCCTCTTCTTTTTCTTGTTGCCAAGGGCAAGTACTGCAAACTGCCACACCAAGTGCATCTCATCACTCAACAGAAAGGGTTTCTGCTACACCCTAGTCTGTCATTCCTAAACCTAACTCTGTGGATGATAAGGTTCTGATTATTTACAGGTAGCACTTTTCTGAGGATGTCATTAAAGTAATACAAGAAGCCAGGAGACCCACCACTCTAAAATGTTACATACCCAAAAGGAAGAGATTCTTCTTTTGATGCCAAAGAAATGGACAGGACCCCAACCAGTCAAAAGTGCCCTCCATTCTGAAATATCTGGATGAACTATTACATACAGGTCTGGCCTACTCTTCCATCAAAACCCACCTGTCAGCCATCTCTGCTTGCTTACCTCTTGCTCCCCCACTTATGCCCTGATCTGAGGTCAAGTTATTCCATAAAGGAGCCCCTGTATCTTAGACTACCTAGAAAGCCCATTACCACTACATAGGACCTTAACTTGGTGCTGGAGAATCATATCTTACCTTCGTTTGAACTGGCAACATCAGCAAACTTCAAACCTCAAATTCTGCAGTTGGAAAACTATTCTTCTTCTGGTCCTCACTTCAGCTAGGAGAGTTTCAGAGCTTCAGGCACTTGTGGATATTCCTTCTTGTCTTATTTTTTACAAATATAGGGTGACCCTCAGGACTAATCCTTCATTCATGCCTAATATAATGAATGAGCTGTCTCTTGATTAGGCTATAAACCTACCTACCTTCTATCCTCAACCCACAGAATCGGGGAAATATACTATATTCTCTGGACATTCACAGATAGCTAAGATTCTGTTTGGAAAAATCAAAAATCAAAAGAAAATCTGATCAACTGTTTGTTTTTTCATGGACTCTAAACTGGGTCAACCAGTGTCCAAGCAAACCATTGAAAGCTGGATCTCTAAGGCCATCTCATTTTGTTACTCTCAATATGGCAAGTCCTTGCCCTCTTGCCCTCAGCTGACTCTACCACAACAGTAGCAGCTTCTGGAACTTTCTAAAAAGGAGTGGATGCCAGGTCCATTCTGGAGACTGCCGCCTGGTTCTCTGTACACATTTTCAGTAAATATTACCCAGCTGACCAGTTTTCTGTCTCAGGTGTCTTCAGGCTGCTGGCTTGAAGATAGTCTGAAGAATTATGCTTGTACATCCATCTATATACACAATGCTTGCAAGCTGAGGTCGCATTTTGGATGTACGATACTGGGAAGGTAAACTTTTGGTACCCTGGCCAGATGATAGTAGTGCTAACCTGTGTGTTAGGAATACTGCAATAGGGATAAGTAGGAGATCTACTGTTATAATAAGCTTGTACATAGCTTACTTCATATCTCTACATTTCCCCTCTGAGCCCTCTGCTTTCCTAGCAAGGGCTGCACAGTGCAGTCAAGAGCTCATTTGGAATCTTAGCTCAGCTTTTTTCTTGGTTTAGTGGTGCAGGTCACCACAGCCCATCACGTTTTTCAAGGTTAGCTTCTGTCAATTGCTTTTGTCCAGGGACAAAAGGCTAATGTTTCCAATCCCCCATGCTTCCTCAGCATCTCATCAGTTAGCTTCATTCCTTCTGTTCCTATCTACAAAATCCAATGAAACACATTTAAAATATTAACTTTCTAAGCAACAGACTTCCTTTCCCCTCTCTGTTGATGTCATTATTTCTATAAAGATGTTTTTGTCAGTACTAACTCTGCTCTGAGTGACTCAGCAGTGGCGTTTGTATTCTGCAGCACTCCGGTTACGTCTCTGTACTTTTTAAGGGATTGTCAGTATATGGAGTTTAGTGAGTCTGGAGGGAGCAGGAAACATAGCAATACCTTGCATAATATCTGTGCCTTTTCTCGTGTAGAACTGAATCGCTAACAAAATGAACTGCCTAAAAATTTTATTTTGTCAACCTGATTCTGAGTTTCAAAATAGAACCAAAGAAAGAACTGAGTTAGCTATGTAATTGAGTCCTAAATCTTTCAGCTTCACTGCATTTCCCATTATGAAGGGAAAAATCAAGGGGAAGCTCAATCTCTGGCATTGTGCATAGATTTGACAGATACATTGGGTACAAAGATGCAAGCATCATGTATGCTATTTACTGTGCTCTGTACTTTCTCATCTGTCTTGACAGACTGAGGGCTGTTGCTATAATCTAGACTATTTTGAATATACTTTATCATGCTTAGTGGTGAACTATGCTTCATTCTGCCAGATTTAAATCACTTTTATGTCTTCGCAAATTTCACTTTCTAGTGGTTTAATATACTTTTTTGGTAGTTATTACTATTCAGAATTCCATCCTACTGATGTTTGGTATCAGAATAATTATGTTTGTTTAAGACACAGATTCAGATGCTTCACTGTGTCTGTTATTTAGAAAGCTGCAGCTATCTTTGACTTCTTCCTATTCTTAGGCACTAATTGGTAATTATTAGATATGAGTAACTCTTGTCTGCTGGCTTCCTTTAATGCTGCATACTGGTATTTGTAATTCTCTGTGGCTGGTGGTACTGATGCATTCGCTGCTGTATCTCTGCACCATATCCCCTCTTTGTTTTCACCGTTTTTACCTAGGTCTATCTGTTGACATCCAAAGAGATTTCACATGAAGCTGTGGGAAAAATCTTTGATCAACAACAATTCATTTTCTTGGCTGAACAGCTCAGCTCTTTCGACACATCATTATTAAATGGCTGCATGGATAATGCACAATTGAATTTCTCCCAGACCGTTTCACATAAAACTGTTCTTCAGAGGTGTAATTTCTGCTTTAGTGCTACATTCTAAGAATCCCCCTTTCCGAAGTGTTGCTGCTGTTTTTTTTGTGATGAAGCAATGATGCAGAAATATCTTTTGTCACTGGCTCAGGGGTTTAACTTTATATCAATCCATCTCTTTATACGAATGTGGACTAATGAATTTAATGACTTCTGATGTCATTTAATCTGAACAGGGCTCTAAAGTAGGAGGGAGCAGTAAAAACAATATAAAAATTCACTGGTTTCTGGATCTGTTTTACAGTCAGTGGTCTGAGGCACACCTTTTCATGAAATTCAAGCACAGAAAACTGGGAGAGCGAGAGAGAGAGAGAGAGAGAGAGAACAAAACAGATGGCACACAGGAGGTACCGAAGAGAGTTTTCCACTTTTTCCACTGCAGTTACCTTTTTGAGGAGCTGAATATAAGGACATGATACAAATACATGAAAACACATTCTCATGAGACATGAACTCTTTGATGCATTACACTTCAAGGAAGCTAAGATGAGCAGCTTTACTCAAAACTGAGAGTGAATTAACTAAGAGAAATCATTAAAGAGCTCATCTGGAGACTGAAAAGAAAAGCATGGATGTGGGGAAAATATTTAGATCTGAAGAGGAGAAGAACTGCAGCAACACATCAGCACATGAATATAATGGCACTCTCAATAGTAAGTTCATGCATATGTGTATATGTCTGAATGTATATATTTATGTGCATAGTAACAAGCATGCCATTAACATATGTGTCCTTTAAAAAACTTTAGTAATGTGCTTCCTTCCTTTAGCTACTTTCAAGGCTAGACTTTCCAAGAAAGTGCAAAGTTTAATTTATATGCAATTGAGAATAGACAAGCAAACCTTAAAAACAGTTTTCTTACTACTCTACAGGTAAACATGAGTTAGTTACATCATTTACTCTAAGGTTTTACGTCCCTTACATGTTTACAGATCCCTCTGAAGGTGGACAGCAGATGTTACTGAGTTGTTGCCTGGTGTCACAGCATTAGGTGCTGGCAATTAATAACTTGTATAGCACATTCAACTTCCGGTATTCTGCAGATGAGTTTAATATAGTTTGTTGGTTCTGAGGTCCTTTCCTGTTCTTCACAAAGGCTAACCTGTAGCTTTACTGTATAATGCTCCTTTCTGTTATATCATGACTTTTAGTTCTTTTGTCACTGAACAGTTACTTTGATGGGCAGGTGAAAAGGATAACATAACTAAGAATGTTTTCTTGTCACAGCTAGAGACCTGGGGACATCATACATGACATGGAGACAGTTTTAACAGATTATAACAAAGTCTAACAATCTCTAAGGCTTGCATTTGCTTATGTGCCTTATAGGCATTTTATCTGGGCATTTAAATCTATCAGGGACCTCTATGTATTCCTGGAAATTTTGTGTTCATCTGAACAAAATGCAGCTGTGTGCCTACTATGCTACATTATTTTTTCTCTTTGGTCTAGTCAGGGAAATGTGTCAGAATATGACTTAGCCTCTGATTCCAAAGTGATTAAGTACAAACTAAAAAAATAATTAAGCAGTGCAAAAGTACTGTGTGTATAAATAGAACCTTAGATTCCTTTATCCACATATAAAATGCAAGGCTGCTGAGATAAGGTCTGTATCGACTACATTTAAGGACACTTTTGCTGACGATCCTAAACACATACATCTTTGCTTGAATGCATAATTTTAATTCAGATATTAGATCACTAAATATCTAGTTATAATTTTATGTCAGACTTTTGAATGCATTAAGATTTGATTAATATACTGAGCAGTCTAGCAGTTTAGTACAAAGATGCGAGGACCATACATGTTATTTAGTGTGCTCTGCATTTCCTAGACTGTCTTGTCAGGCTGAAGACAAATGCCATAACCCATGGATTAAGGATATGAGCACTGCTAATGAGCGTCAACCACTAATCCTGGGTTTGATTCTCTTAGGTTCTCTCTGCCTACTATGTGAATGATAAAGACATGTTCCTACATAGTTCTCTTGAGTTGCCCCTGAAAAAATCAATTATGCCTTGTGGCTTTACCTGGTTAACAAATTAATAACATGATACAAAGTAATTTGAAGATAAAACATTTTTCTTTTCAAAGGGTAAAGATTTTAAATACTTGGCCGGAGCATGATATTGCTTTTAATTTTAGGAAAATTAATCTCTCTCTCTTTCGGCTTTAGGGGTCGCCACAGCAAATCACCTTGTCCACTCATGATTGACAGTGGAGTTTTTACGGTGTCAAGTTGCCAGCCCGGCACCCAACCTTCCATGGAAGGCACACACATGCACAGACTCACGCCTAGGGCCAATTTTAGCATGTCCAATCCACTTGCAGCATGTCTTTGGGGATGTGGGAGGAAACCAGAGCACCTGGTAGAAACCCCATCCAAAGATCGAACCGAAAAGCCTTTTGCTGTGAGGTGGAAATGCTAACCGCTGCACCACCGCGGCCATCCTAACTTTAGGCAGATTAATAAAAACAGCAAAACCTGTTCCCAGTAGTGCCTCTGTGCAGTTCTGAACTACAGTAGTTTCATATGATTTCTGCTCTTTAGATAAATATTTAGGACTCTGACAATATTATTATTTTGTCATACCAAAGTAGTTCATTTGCATGTAAAAGCAGTGAAATGCCAGTATGTAAACTCAATGAACCCTAATGAAGACTACACCAGACATTTATATTGCAGTTCTGAAAAGCCATGCTTTCCTTTGATCCTGGGTCACATCTAGAAATGTCTATGGTTTGCTGTGCCTTTTTTGGACCAGTTCTTACCTGACAAACAAGTATTTCAACTGATTATCACAGTAAATTTCAAATACAGTTAGCCAGCTAAAATGCCATAGTCTATTTATTTTGTACAATATGAGATGGTTTCACCTTAATAAGTGAAGTCACTCTGAAAGTTTGTACAATATGAGATGGTTTCACCTTAATAAGTGAAGTCACTCTGAAAGTTTGAAAAGCTAACAAGTCAGATGCAGAGAAATTATTTATTTACAAAGCCTAAGTACAAGTGACAACCTAGGAGATTTATTATACATTAGAATCTTGCAAAAGCCAGCTGCTTATTAAAGTACTTTTGCCATATCGATCTTGTCCTGTTTACTCCTATAAACAATTTTGACCACCTGCACTTCCTAGCATTAACATTCTAATGAGATATAGATGACAGAGTTATGATTCGGCACCCTGTGATGTTTGTGTTGAATGAAAGATCAGTGATAATACACTGCATCACAATTCAGTTAGATGCAGTCAGCTGTCATACTGAGAAAGTGTATTGGATATCCACAGTACATTTCTTGAATGATGTCATAAATGGATAATTACCATGTTAAATCATAACAGATGTTGAAATAGGATATGATTTTAATGCATGACAATAAACAGCAGTGTCATCCCCTTCTCAAACACTATAACATTAGGAACATTCTGGATATGTCCATTCTCTAAAAAGGGGTGTAAAACACATAGCAATGGGGTTGAAGCAGTCACGACCAAAATAAACCAGTCAGTAAATAAACCACTGCCTCAGAAAAACTTTCATTTCAGTCCCATGATAAATCACAGTAAGGTCTCTCAACAAGTGGTACAATACAGCAATATAGTTGCTATTCTTTGCCACAGGAGAAAAACTCCAGTATCTGGTAGCTATGCAAGAAGGACATCCTGGGAAATGTTACATTTTATATATATATATGCACACACACACATATATGTGTATATATGTGTGTGTGTGTGTGTGTGTGTGTGTGTGTGTGTGTGTGTGTGTGTGTTATACTGAGAACTGCATATGTACTCTGATGCTTCAGTCCTCACATCATTAATTTCAATTTAGTAGCCTATATGCTGTGTTGGTGCAGCGGTTAGCATTGTCAACTCACAGCAAGAGGTTCTCCAGTTTGATTCTCAGCTGGAGCGCCTTCTGTGTGGCATCTGCATGTTCTTCCTGTGGTTGAGTGACGTTTAAAGACATGCAGGTAGGTGAATGGGTGTGCCTTCTTTGAAGGTTGGGAGTTGGGCTGGCACATCAGCACCGTAAAAATCCACTGCCAGTCACTAGCAGACTGGAGTTCTGCTGTGGCGACCCCTAACTGGGAAAAGCTGAAAGACAAGACCTTGCAGTAGTCTATTACAAAGCAGAAGGTATTGGAAGTTATCACATGTTATTGCTCAGAAACATTAAGATTCATGTCATGGCTTTAATAGAAACATGTCATCATGCGTCCGTAACCTGTTGTGGCTACATAACTGTTAACTAATTCTGGAGCATGGCAAGCTGTATCACCGTGCCAGCAGCATATTATAATAGGAATAATTCATGGGTCCTAGGGTCAGTGGTGACATATCAGTTTTATATAGGAACTCTTGTCTTTTACTTGGGAGGTTAATCTTCAGTGAAATAGCTGCCACATAATGGCCCAACTAAGGATGAGTGATAAACAGCACAGAAGTAATGAAGCCAGGGTTTGTGTGTGTGTGTGTGTGTGTGTGTGTGTGTGTGTGTGTGTGTGTGTGTGTGTGTGTGTTGTGTGCGTGCGCGAATGTGTGTGTATTGAGTGTGTGTGCGTGAGCGCGTGTGAGTGTGTGTGTGTGTGTGTGTGTGTGTGTGAGTGTGTGTGTGTGTGTGTGTGTGTGTGTGTGTGTGTGTGTGTGTGTGTGTGTGTGTGTGTGTGTGTGTGTGTGTGTGTGTGTGTGTGTGTGTGTGTGTGTGTGTGTGTGTGTGTGTGCATGTGTGTGTGTGTGTGTGTGTGTGTGTGTGTGTGTGTGTGTGTGGTCATGCATGCGTGTGTGTGTGCACATGTACATATGTGTGTGTGTGTGTGTGTGTGTGTGTGTGTGTGTGTGTGTGTGTGTGTGCATCACACTGATAAAAGACAGCAGATGCAGGTTATGTTGGCTTACATGTAATAATACTGGCTCTTTAAAGCCACCTACAGCTGAGAATCTGAACTCCACAGCCCCCCCAAGCCAAACTCATATGTGGAGTGTAATGGCAGAGACTCTAGTGACGGCAGAAACCAACTGGATTGAAGCTCATTGTCAGTAGAGACCTAGGAGCAATGTAGAATGTAAAATAAACTCTGAAAAGCTCATACCAGAGAGTATTCTCTGTGAAAAAGATTCTTATGGAACAGAGTTGTTAAATTAACACATTAACATGCAACAGCTTTTCTGCTTAGTTAACCATTGCTTGTTTTTTTTTGCAGTAAATACTTCTATAATTTTTTCTAAGTAGATTCTGCTGCATAATCTGATATTATAATACTCTGTCTTGAAACTGCAGTAGTTGCAAAAAAACAGAATGGAAACTATGCTATACAAGGGAAAACAAGAACAACAGTCATGTAAGCTTTAATCTACATTACATTATTAGACAAAGTAGAACAAATAACAATTGCATGTTAGATGTGCTGGACAGCAGGTAGATAGCTGTTTAGTATAATGCTATCTTTAGGTACAAATAAACCACTCCATATTAGTTATGTAGGAAAGTTGAGATGAGTGGAATAGTCATCTATTTCTGTTAGGGTTGACTACAGTAAATTATTGCAAATGACACAATCATGACTATGTTGTTGAGGTTAAACTGTCTATTTTATTTTAATCCTCCATTCAACATCTGACACACCACTGGCCCTCAAGCATATCCTCAAATCCTCCTCTGCTCTACATTGGTACCCCGACACCTCCTTATCAGTAGTCCTGGAAGTACCTTTTAGTTTAGCATCCCCCTCCTTGACTACTTGTAAAGTTGGCCATACAGCATAATATCTAGAGTTGGGAAGCAAGGATCTAATAAGATACAGCACATGAGATGAAAGGCAGTCAGTCAACATCTGTATCCCCAAGAAGGGCAATATGGAATTGCATCAGCACCCCAAGTGTGTACATCCACCTATCAGGCATAGGACATCCTGTCACTTCCCCCTAAGCCTATTGTTGGCCTGTGAGATTCCTGGTCTCCACACAGGGTTGCATAGGTAGTGATTTCTTCCCCAGGATAGGATATCAGGACACTGGCCTCTTTATCTCCTCTCTCTCTCTTGCTTTCTTCTGGCTGACCTTACCAGTTGTCAGAGTACATTTCCAGACTTGAGTTTCCTTGCCTGTGTGCATTCAGGCCAGCTTATTGGTTGGACAGTTTAGTGTTCAGAACCTTAATATATCTTCATACTTAGAGTACAAACAAAATCAGTTTCTGCTAACCACATTTATTAAATCTTTCATTATAAGCTTTCTTCATGTGATTTTTAGTAACTAATCTCTGAAGTAAAATATATAGTAAGAAAGTTTTGACAATATGTTGTGTATTTAGTATGAAAGTGAATATGTTATGAGGATGAAAGCATGCCATTCATATCTTTTACAATGCGCCGCGTACAATGAGGCAATATGATAGCATCATTTAATGGTATAAAAGCATTTTGTTAACTAGTTAAGACTACTAACCATAAACACTATATTTCAGAGGTAACTTGGAGGCACTGTGTGATTTATACAGATGTAAAAATTTAAGGTGAAGAAAGGCACCCCTGACAATGTAATGGAAAATGCAAGCTTTCTCTGCTGCTCTGATTCATAGTTGCAGGTTGACTGTTCTCTGCTTTAGTGCTTACTGAAAAGTTACAATAAATATGTCATTTAAAATTTGGTGGAGAGCAACAGTGATCCCAAAAAGGTGAAATATATGTACTCTTTTTATCTTGACCTTTGATTTTGGTTATAATATAATTCTGCATGAAGATGAAGAAATCTGTAATCGTTAGCTGCACTCTGCATGCATTTCCCATAATTCTTTGCATCATATCCTGTACAGCAAACTGTTTTGTTGCTCTTGAGAATTTAGTTGTATGTTCAGGCCCTTTGTGGTAACCTTTAGCTTATAGGCAATTTTTGGGGGGGCTTTATCCATCTTCCCATGATTTATTCCGGGATTTGTATCTCTTTATGAAATTAAATCTATGAATGCTGTGTGGTTTACTATCAAAATATTGAAGTTCATGAAAATGAATGTTCGATACTTCGAAAATAACCTCATACTTTTTGCATACTAATTAAGTTAAAATGTCGAATCTGTTGATTGAATTCAGCAAATTCTACATTTATGCTGAATATGGATAGTGATGGCAGAATAGGTGCAAATGTAAGTTAAACACTTACACTGACATTCACGTTTTTAGCAGGGGAGCAAGCCTCCGTGCACCCCCCTGTGGAGGGCTGTGCCCCTCACACTCCCTTCAAGTTAAATATTCTAACTCTGAGATCGCACTACAGTGAGGAAAGGATGCATTTCCCAATCCGCACTGTACTGTGATTCTACTCATACCATCTAATTCATATCAGCGAATGTACACTTGCATTCGCTGATATGTACTCTCGATCTCCTTATGTTCGGCAACACATAATTCGACTAACTACTGTTCGACTTTCCGTGTTTGCTGAACCAATGTTCAATCTTTTGATAGTAAACCATGCTCTGTATGTGTGTGTGTGTGTGTGTGTGTGTGTGTGTGTGTGTGTGTGTGTGTGTGTGTGTGGACGTGTGAGTGCGTGTGTGTATGTCTTCTCAGAGGGCACTAAAAGTAATGAGATACATTGTTTCAGCATTCTCACAATGAGCAGAATGCTTATATCTTTTTGTTTGAGGTAGAAATGGCCACTAAGCACACCCATGTCAAGTTAATGACACAAAAACATAAGCAAGAAAGTAAAACAGGAAATAGAAAATGAGAGACATTAGTGTCAATAAAGGATATATATATATATATATATATATATATATATATATATATATATATATATATATATTTATATATATATATATATATATTTATATATATATATATATATATATATATATATATATTATATATATATATATATATATATATATATATATAAAAAATACAAGTGTAAAAAGTAAATAACATTAGACTGCATCCATTAAGCAGGACAGTAACATTATTCAGTATCAGTTAAACAACACTTGAATGTACTAAACCAGTCTCCAACATGCAATAAAGAACATTAATTCAGCAGTAAAGACCAGTACTATTAAAGGACAGCTGCTTTCCAAAAAATCTAAATAAAATGACATTTCAGCCAATCTCAATTTTTTTGCAGTGCTACTACCCTCACATGACTCTAAGTGGTTATTATTTTCAGATTTACTACACCAAAAAAATGCCCTTAAGGGGCTACCATGCTGATGGCATTTCATTTTACAGTCTAGATTTCTGCTCACATTATGAAATTTTATAGGAAAAGAGTGCAATGTGATGAGAAGAACATCTATTGTAGTTGTTTCTCACCAATGACATAAAGAATTATTGTACTGGGATTTTCTACATCTTTGAGTGTCTCTGGAAAGTGCTCATATGTCCTTTGTTATAACTCCCTTTGATCTGTGTTATGATCATCTCATGAACGTTATTATAAGGTGGAACTGAACGTTTGGCAGAAAAGAATACTTTTTTAGATGTTTTGTTCAGGCTGAGACTTGTAGTTCCAAGCCAATTTTTTTTTTAACTGAGATGTAGAACTAGTCATTAGTAACCGATAACATAAATAAAATGCTGACTCTGCAGTCACTACCTAGAAATTTAATCTACGTTCCTGTTAGAATTAATAGCCTGCCAAATTAATCTGTTTTCTTAAGGTCAGGAGAGGCCAAAGTGAAGCTACTCTCCTTTATTCTAACTGCCTCAATTGTTATAGATAATGCTACAGATGTAAAAAATAAACAACACAAGACTTCATAAAAAGCTATACTGGTGTGGATAGTGCAGAGAAACAACACATAGTTTCAGTCAGGAAACAATAATACTTAAATCAAGTTTTCTTTGCATACAGCAGTCTTGAACTGGGTTAAATGGAAGAAAAACATTTTGTGATAAGGAAAACTTGACATTTTAATTGGAGCACCCTGATCAAATGCTCATTTCTGGTTAATAACAGAAAACAGAAAAGGTCAGTCAGTCATAACTAATATATAGTTAAGAATAGCTGAAGTGAAATGACTGTATGCATTTGTAATAGAATTGTAGAGTCTAGAATAGGGTTACCACCTGTCCCACTTTGCGAGGGACAGTCCCTCTTTGGGTAGTTGTGTCCTGCAAAAAAAAAAAAAATGAAAAAATGGAAATGTCCTGAGATATTAGGGCAAAATTATTTTGTATATTTTATGTAATAGTTGCATAAAACAGTTATTCTGTATCTGAAACAACTAAATGTTATAAGAAAAAGAATAACCAACTAAAGTACTACAAGAATAAGCTTTTATTTAGGCATAAAAGTGAAGTTCTGCCCTTTGTACTGGCCATGGGTATGTTTTGCCCTGCAAAATCTGACATTTGTTCCAAAAATGTCCAACTTTGGACTTTTGAAAAGGTGGCAACCCTAGTCTAGAAACAGTGTAAAATGATCTAAACACTACCTGAGTTGTCCAGCATAGTTCAGTAAAAAAGAGCTCTGGGATTTGACAGACTGAGGAAGTCAATGTTGAAAAGGAGTTTAGTTAGGCATGTTGTTGTTGTTGTTTTTCTTTTGGCTTTTCCCAGTTAGGGGTCGCCACAGCAGAACTCCGGTCCGCTAATGATTGGCAGTCAATTTTTATGGTACCGAGGTGCCAGCCTGATGCCCAACCTTCAACAAAGGCACGCCCATTCGCGCATGCTACTCGACCACGGGGAGGACATGCAGACTCCACACAGAAGGCGCTCCAGCCGAGAATCGACCAGGAGAACCTCTTGCTGTGAGGCGACAATGCTACTGCTGCATGGTAAACATAAAAATAGCAGTGTGAAGATATGTGAAGGCTACCAGCCTAGCAAGCTAGAATTTTGTAGATAATTCTGTCATTTGTAAATATTAATGTAAGCCACATGCTTGTTCTCTTTGTTAAATGTTTAACTTCAAAAATGTAACCACATTGCACTCTGCTGGAGGAAAGTTGATAAGTCAAGCATTGTATAATTGCTTGATCTCAAAACTCAGAGCCGATATGTCTCGATGAAGGAATTCTTGCCATTGTTTTGAGACCAGAGTTAATTGCTAGAATTTACATGTATAATGTCTTTTATTGCAGTACCTTCCTGATCTGGTGCAAGATCAAAAGGGGTGCTAAACTATGAGTTTCTGTTAGCCTGGGAACCAGAGAAAAAATTATGTAATCTGAAATGAGTCAGTAGTACTGTGGTATCAATTTAAGAAGAGAGAGAGAGAGACTCAGAGCATTTTGCATTTGTCTATCCAACATTGCCAGCACTGCTTTGCTCTATATGTAAGTTTATTTTAGAACTGTGTTTGTTCTTAGATATTGCTAGGAAATAGGAAAATTGAACTAGCTGTTTTTCTGTATTGATGTCAGAACTATTATACTGTATTATTTTAAGCATTTTCCTGTGATCTCTGAACTCTTGACTAGCACTGTGTAGTAAGAAGTATTGTCTTGTGTTTTTATTACTTATTATTAAATATTTTTAAACCTTTCAACTATGGCTGTTTTATGTACAGATAATTTAAGCTCTAGAGTACATTGCTTGTATATTGTGATACTGTCCAAGCCACTTCAAATAAGCCTTGCTGTTTGTCACACTTATCATTTGGATAATAATATTGCACAGTAATAATTAGACACCCTTTGATAAAGGTCTTATTAGTAGCTGATATTAGTGGTTGTTGGCGGTGATTACTACCTTATAGTCTGGCAGGAAGATGCATAAAAAGTGTCTGTGTGTTTGTATATAGCTCATATCTTAAAGTGTGTGTGTGTGTGTGTGTGTGTGTGTGTGTGTGTGTGTGTGTGTGTGTGTACAAAAATGCAAACCATTGCACAAACTAAGAAAAAGTGTATCAACAAGACCTAACAGAATTATAAGCCTATCAAGAGATATGCCTGAGCATTAATTTGAGCCCCTTTTTATGAGCAAGGTTGATATTGTTTGGTTTTAGTATCCATGCTTATACTACTTTATACTATATAAAGCAAGGAGATTTGATCGAGGAGATTGTTATAAACTAACCAAATGGTAATGTACAAAAGTCTGCAAGAAATAAGCAAATGACAGTATCTGAGCTATTGCTGAATTTTTGCTAATATAGTTTATTTAGTAAGTTAGGGAAATTTGTGAATTCTGAATTTGACATGATTATTTGAATGTATGGGCAAAGAATGTCATTCTAGTGCACTTTAGGGAGCCATCTAAATATTAAGTGAGAAAGAAATGTTTAGCTCTAAACTGGCTACCTTAACTTTTTATTTTTGTTTTTTGGCCTAACTTGAGTTCAGTATTGTAACTGGATGTTAAAATATTTTACATTATTTACAATATCTGTGGGTGGTGGTGCTGCGGTAGCATTGTCGCCTCACAGTAAGACGCTGTCCAGTTCGACTCTTAGCTAAAGCGTCTTCTGCATGGAGACATGCATGAATGGGCATTCCTTCGTTGAAGGTTGTGTGTCAGGGCTGGCAACTCGGTACGTAAAAATCAACTGCCAATCATTAGCGGACCGAATTTCCGTTGTGGCGATCCCTAACCAGGAAAAGCCGAAAGATACAACAACATTATCTGTGGCCTCTCCATTAGTGAAAATGATGCTTAAGTTCTTGTCCATATATGGTAACTCTGTGAGATTAATTAAGTTTAAATGAAGGGTTGTTTTTCTAATATCATTGCCTCTACATTATATAGCTATGTTGCCTGGGTAATGTGCAAGTTTCAGCTTCCTACATATAAGTGATATACTGTACAAACTCTGTGGAGTGGGCCATATACTGATCCCTGAGACACATCAGCTGGTAGACAGAAGGCTGTGACAAGGAGTCTGATCAATGGATGTACTGCTATTCTTGTTCTAAGTAATTCTTATACTTGGAAAGTATGATAGAGGCAAATGCTATTTAGGAATGTTTTTCTCCCATGTTCTTCTGCTCCTTGCTTTAAATTTGCTCAATCTATACTCCTTATATTGTTTCTTACATTATTGTTTTTTTTCATTGTAGTGTTCGATTTTATTGCAGTGGATTAAAATATTTAAAGCTCTGGTTAAGAGAGAGCAAAGATGCATCTATTGATGAATCATAGGAATAAAAATTGAAACGGGGAGGAGCTAAAGACTGGTATCTTTATTTAAAGGAAAAAGAACACATTGCATGGTTTTCAAGAGAAAACTTAGTGAAACAACTTCTCCCGTCGAACAGACTGCTGTGATTGAAACATTTTCTCAACCTCCCACCCCTTCCTATTCTCTTCTTAAACTTATTGGCTCTGAAGTTGCCTATTCTTTAGGTTAATTTGACTGTACCATTTCTTCCCACTCCTCTTTCATTTAGGTCTTTTTAGTTAGCACAAAATCAGAAGTGTAGCTAGGGTGGGGTGAAAAGGGAAGCCATCCCAGGGACAGGTTATTTGGGAGTGTGACCGGCACAACAGTATCAGCATTTCTGAGTGCCAGCACTGAAATGAGTGCTGATACTGCTTATGCAGTCACAAGTTAGGACTGAAGCACTTCAGCATTTCTTGCATAGTATTAAGTTGTAGCAAGCTGCTACAGTTGTTAGAAGTAGAAAGAAACTTTTTTACTCCTCAGCTGAGGGACACACATCAGGAAGTGTGGGCATGGATTTGGTTTGTGCTAGATTGGTGAATGTTTTTTTTCTTTGCGTGTTAACATAACAATTGAGGGACACAGGCTGTTGGGAAGAATAGCTCCATCTTGATGTGCCAGAAGGGTGGGAAAAACTTTTCTTTTAGTGCTGGCATCAGATCAAAGAATGGCACCATTTTGTAGAGACACTCCCCTTAAAACCATTAAATTCATTTACCCTTCCACTGTATTTCATAAACCCAGAATTTTGAATACCCATGTTTAACTACAGGTGTAACCAATTATTCTCAGATAAAAATCTCACTCAAAATTGATTTGCCAGAAAACTACAAATTTTATGAGAACAGACCAAAAACATGAAGCAAGCATCTGGACATTCTGTGACAATCTGGACTGTTGAGAGGTATGTCCCAGCCTACATTAGCATTATCCTTCTCCAGGCTACTAGAACCTTTTTTTCTGATGCAGTGTAGCAAATGCCTTATAATTACTGGCAACCCATTTATTCTAATCATACCAGTTCCACCTGAAAAAAAAAGTCACTCCTGCAGGTGCTGAGGTGGCAATGAAATCCTTATCTAAGCTTCCTAGACATTCTACCAGCTTACCTCAGCCATATAGCATAAGTACTAACACCACACTTAACATTTGTACCCACATTTGCTGTTATTAGGAGTCACCTGTATGACAAGTCTATGCAAGTATGACTCCATAAGCTTGCAATGCATCCCAGAAATATTTTAGTCAATGGTAACTCTATTGGAAGACATAAGAGATACAGCACATATTAGGCTGGCAAAAGGTAGGCTGACAGCTGTCTTTCTGATACAAGGATTAGGGATTAGGGATATCACTAGGACCCTTAGGTCCCTGCAAAGTCCAAAATGCAGTTATGACCTTGTAATTGCCCATCTGGGAGAAAATCCTCTTAGGCAATCTACCTTGGAGGAGATGCAGAGAGACATCATTAAGTCCTCTGATCATGTATTTCAACAGGGTAAGGCCTTGGCATTGGACAACATTCTATCATCATGCCTAAATTCAAGGATAAAATAAATGGCTTTAGTAAATAGATAGTAAATCAGTGTCATTTTAAGGGAATCCAGTGTGTGGCCACATGGTAAGAAATGGTTAATTGACCCACCTGCTTTCCCAGAGAGGGCCTTCATATTTCTCCCCTTGGATTCCACATACTGGCTAAAATTAATGCTATGCCCAAAGTGCCTTTTTAAGGTTGAGTTTGTCTGATTAATATCCCAATGTAGCAAACTCCATTTTAGCTAATATCATGGTAGCATTTATGAATGTTAGAAGTCTAAACAACAACATTTCTGAATATGAGGATTTCCATAACCACAAACACGTTTCCATTTGTGTAATTAAAGAAACCTGGTTCCGTTGAAGTGATATTACTCCATGCACTACCCATACAGTGCAGATTGTGCATTCAGATTCACCAGCAACTGTGGCGGTATATCTATATTTAGTCATAACTCTACTGACTATCCCCAGAATTTGCATGATACAAATTTGGAACCGGTTGAAGTCTTAGTTACAGTCAATAAAATTAATTATCACGTCACAGCCAACTATAGATCCCACTCTTTTATCCTAAAGAGCATGCAAAATACCATAACCAGTTAGAAAAATTTACAAATGAACTTAATACTTTCCTTGTGGGTGACTTCAGCTATCCTCACAGAAAACTGGCAAACATACTACCAACTGAAAATATGCCCAGAAAGTTCTGAACTTTGTAAATGCCAATGCACACAACCAACCTGTCTCCCAACTCTCTAGAAGTTCTAATATTCTTGATCTTGTCCTCACAAACATTTGTCCCAATTGCACCAGTATACTTGTCAGTTAACTCTGACCATATTACTGTGATAATCTGCATAGAAAACTGCTTTGTGGCCCTCAGTAACTTCTCTGTTCTACGAACTCTTAACAATCAAGATGAGCGGTACTAGAATTATCACTTCCCACAACACTTGGACGAAACTCAAGGAACTGCTAAATAAACAGTCACAACTCTGTTAACAACAAGGACTTTATTTTTCATTTCTTTTTTATACATCAAGAATTACCAGAATATAAATTGTATAGTAGACACTTTTATAAATAGTTGTGCTTGTTTTACATTATATTGTTTGTTTAGATAGTTCTATTGTTCAAGTTTGTCATTTACTTGTTATAATTAATACAAAATATTTTAAGAAAAAAAATAATTTCTTTATGTACCAGAATTAATCTAAAACAAATCATTTACTGATAATCACAAGTGGTACCGCTCTCCAGCAACCATTATTACTGAGGCTGCTGCCTACTCCTCTGAATTTTACTCCATCTTGGATACATGTATTGAGGCCTCCATATCAATCTAGCATAAGCATAATGTCAGGTTTAAAGCTAAACCTATATGATAAAAATACCACGTCAAGAAAATAAAAGGAGCTCCTGGCCATCACTAAAAGTGTCCACTTCATCACTATAAAAGAGATTTATAACTGAGAAGTAATGCTCTGAAACTTGTCATAAAAATGTAAGGCCAGCTATGAACTTAGGTTTTCAACTAATTCAAAAGACAACCATAAGACATCTTCAGCTGTATTAAGAAGCTTAAAAGTAACCATCAGTTCTACACTGAAGTTATCTGCAATGATATCTACCTCTCTGGTCCAAAGACACTGCTAATATTCTTGTGGACAAATTCTCTTCCAGCTGCTCCCTATCCACCCTCCCTTTTGTCACCTTTATTATCTCTCACATTCTTCCCTCCTGAAATCAACATGGACAAAGTCCTTTTGGCACTCTCCAAAATTTAAAATACTGCTAATGTGTCATAACATAACTCTGGATGCCTGCTGGGAAGAGTAAAGTTCCAGCTAGGAAAACCTCTCCATCAACTCTTTATCCTACTTCTCTCCATTGGAGAATGGCCTATTCATCTCACTAGTATTATTTGCAAGATTGTAGAATGGATTATAGCTGACCTTATAAACACTGATATAGGTGATCTTATATCCCCAACAGTTCAGCTTTCGAAAGAGCAAATTATGCTTGCTCAGAATGGTTGAGTTCTTTGAGAGGGTTACTGAGTCCATGAGTAAGAGGCATATGGACCTTGCCAAGCCCTTTGGCACTATCCCTATACTGGCTGTTGGGGGTTGGGTTGGTATAATAGTTAAGGTGTTTACCTCATAGATACAAAGTACAGGGTTTGATTCTTACCTTTATAAGGGAAATTGGCTAGTCTTAAAGTAATCCACAGGGGCAGATAGCCTAGTAATTACCCATGAATCTATGAACTAGGATTTTTGGCTCACTCTCTCAACTCAATATTAACCCATACATGGTTTGCTGTTCAGGTAACTGGCTGAAGCCATAAAGTTATGGTTGAGCTATTTGCTCTAGACAGAAAAATGTCATCAGTGGTGCTCCTCAGGCTTCTGTTCTGGACCCTCCCCCATCTTTGGGATACATTCCTCTGACATAAAAGCCAATATCAAGGGACTATGGCTAACCAAGTTTGCTGATGACTGTAAACTAGTCGCAGGAATCAAATTCCATTCTGTAACTGAAATTCTCCAGCAAGGGTTGGGCCAAACAGCTGATTGGTATATTAATAACAGGCTTCCCCCTTAACATTAGGAAATGCAGCACAGTTTCCTTTGTAAGTGTAGTATCAATATTGCTTACTATACAGATAAAACTGCAATTGAATTTGACGTAGTCATCAGGGACTTGTGTGCATATTTAGATAAAAGACTCAGCTTTGACCAAAATGTTTGTAAGGTTGTTAGAAATTCCTTCTAATTTACACAAATTATCTTTCACAATATATCATCAAGGTTCAAAGAAGTTAAAGTCTCACTTTACTTATCCATTATTAGGCCCACCACTGAATACAAAGTAACATCTGTCATATGTCTCACTAAGGACATAAACCAGCTTGAGAGAACTCTATGCTTCCTCACCAAGATCATCTCCGGTCTCAGAATCTTTAGCTACTCTGATAGGCTGAAAATCCTGTCCCTCTTCACAGTGTTATAAAGACTCCTGAGGTGTGATCTCTGCTTAGCCTTGAATGCTATGAATGACCCAGCGCTCACACTTTTTGAACTGCTTTACCTAAATAGAATCAGTGGTAAAGCAATTGCCCACTCTAGAGACCTACACCTAGGCTACCACACCAACAACACCATGTAGCATGACAGAAACTTAACCCAATGCATATCCCATTTGGGAAATAGGCTGCCATTTTCTGTCAAGCACAATACTTCCATAGTGATCCGTAAAAAACAGACTGGTGACTGGATGGGTGATCACAAATTTTTACTGGAGGTATGTGGAGACAGTCTGCATAATGGGGGACATTGCTAGTCTACTACCAAAGTTTAGTGATAAAGCAACACAGATTTTTGGCGATCTTCTTGGGTGTCAGTTTAGTAAAAACCTATGAACCTATGAAAATACACTTGAAGGTTGCAGACAAAATTTCAAAAGACACCAATGGCATGTGATTTTAGAATGTTGCATGGACTTATTTTAGAAGTAAAGTCGGAGCACTTATGTTTTGATTCTGCAAAAATACGAACCCGCAACACAGTGGTGCTTCACAGCTAGCCAAAGTGCATTGATATATCACTAGAATACAGATAGGATTCAAATACTTTAAAGTGTAGGAATAAAATATACATACTAATGGAACTCCATTTTATCAGTATTATAGTAGCATGTTTAAAGAACTGACAGAATATTCATGAATATCTGCAGAAAGGTGCAAATTGAAAGGGTAGCTCAATAATTTCTGAAAAATGCAGTAAAACAAGCAATGACAGTCTGTTATTATAATGCTTTAGTACAAAGTCAGTGTAAAAACTTTAGATTATCTTGAATACATTTCAGAAGTATATTGCATTTTACATAAGCAGAATGTTGCAATACACGAAAGTTTGAAATGCTAGTTGTTTATGTTTTGTAGAGATGCAATGTGGTATTTACACAGCCTTGGGGAAGTTTGGTCAGATCCCTGGTGATACTCTTTTGTTCTTGTAGGAAAGTTTTTTTTTCCAATATGGTAATTAAGTAATTGATATGTAGCAGAGACTGGAAAGATTTGTGTTTGCCAACTGAATGCACACCTTCTGGTAGGGGTTGCACTGTACTGTGGAATGCCGCAGCTGTGATGTATAAGTAGGAGGTACGCTTCTACCAGATATTCCAGTGATGCCTACTTCAAAGAGTCTGATGACTTTCTTGAGTGACTTGCTGAGTGCTGTTTTCAGATGTGGTGCTATGATTTTGATCAGCACAGGTAACAAACCCATTTCCTAAGGGCAGGAGAGGGATAAGAGAGGTATGAAGCAGCAACATAAAAAGAAGTGGAGGAGGTAAAGAACGACAATGTTAAAACTGATGAGACTGCTGTGGAATGCTTGATGCAGTCATTTGCAGATGTTGTTAAACACGTTATGCAATATAATACTATTTCAGGTGAACAGACACAATGCTGTTTAGATCTTTATCTTGAGGGATGCGACAAGGATACCAAAGAGGGATTATTTTAGGAATATTTTATGCTTGGTTCTATTGGCTTAAACATAGTTTTTTTGGAACTAATGGTAAACACATTAATAATTTCCACTTCAAATATGGATTAGGGAAAAATTGTTTGGGGACAAAATTAGGTGAAAACTGTTGCTTGATAAAAGAACTTTGAAGTGCAGGACCTTTATGAGGACAATGTCAAATCTGCTTCATATTCTTTCATACTGAAGCTATAATGAGCCAGGGTTTGAATTTAAATTAAGACCTGTGCTTGCAGTTTAAGGACAACTACTGCTTGATTTTGGTGACAGTAGTGTATGGAATGGTGGGTAGAAGGGTAAATCACTTTGAAAGTTGATAAGGAAATATATTACTTCACTGGAGTTTGGTTATCGGAAAAGTGAGATTCATGTTATATTATGCCAGACAACTAAGACTGGAGTGTAATTGCAGGGAAAGGACAGTTCAAAATGATTGTATAGTGCTGAATTATTGATGGTGTAATGAAAAAGGTTACACCAAGGAGTTCATATAAACTAAGGAGTTCATATAAAAGGTATCTGTAATTTAAGTGGCACTATGGACAGTGTGTTGTATGAATGATGACATGTTGCAAGGATGTGATAGCAGAGGATGATGAATAGAAAAATATTGGGAAGCAAAGAAGATGCTTCTACTCAGGCCAAAGAAGTGCCATGGATGGTGTAACTCCTTATCTATCAGCTATGAGGGATGCAGAAGATTAACCTGAGAAGACCAGAGAGGAAGTAAGCAAGATTTTACTATATTTTACTATTAAAGATGAGGTAGTGGATACTGTATACAAACAATAAGATCATATGAAGCAGAGGGGTAGGACTTTACCGCCCCAAAAAAAATACATATGTATATATATATATATATGTATATGTGTATGTATATATATATATATATATATACATATACACACACACACACACACACACACACACACACACACACACACACACACACACACACATATATGTATATATATGTATATATATTGACAGAAAGTTCAATAGTCTGAATCCACAATCACTGAACACACTTTAACGAAAGTGCTTTCACCGAAAAAGCACTTTCGTTAAAGTGCGTTAAAAAAGAAAACAATAAATTTACTTTTATGCAGGGGGGCAAGCCCCCTGCACCCCCCACACCTCCCTACTTTAATATTCCCTTATCTGCACAGTAGTACAATTTCCACAACAGTCATTCCCCCACGACTCCCTCTAGCTGCAGGCATACTTCCGCGAAAGTGCTTTTTCAGTAAAAAGCATGCCTGGCTGTTTGCGCTTCGGTAAAAAGTTCCTTCGGGGATCAGTACCGATCCCATATATACATATACGATATATATATATATATATATATATATATATATATATATATATGGGTCCACTTTGTAATTTCGAAATACTGAAATCTCAAATTTCAGTATTCCGAAACCACAAAGCCGAAAACCCAACCACAACTCACAAACTCGAAAACACGCAACTGCGAAATTCAAAATCCCGTACTCATGCTACACATACAGTGCACACATAAACATATACAAAACTGCCCCACACAATAAAACAAACTAAAGTAAACTGCACCCCCCTACTTTTATATTCTAACTCCGAGATCACACAAACAGTAACACAAATGAAACTCACACACACACATCTTACAGTCCCTCAAACACACACTTACACACACTAAACCCCTAACCAATATACTTACACACACATACTTAGCAAAATTAAACCCAAACATCCACATTCCATACCACCAGAAGCAGAAATTCGAAATATCCTTACTTCAGTATTTTGAATTTCGTGCTTCTGCTGGTTTCGGAAATGTGAGTATTTGGCTTTGTAAGTTCGAAATACTGAAATTCGAGATTTCAGTATTTCGAAATTACAAAGTGGACCCATATATATATATATATATATATATATATATATATATATATATATATATATATATATATATATATATATATATATAGATATAGATATAGATATAGATATAGATAATCCAGTGCATATGCCAGTAACAAGACAGACAGGCTCTTCATGATTTCTAATATTCAGAAATTTATTAACAAAATATAAAAATCAAAGAGGTAAGTGCTTTCGCTAAAAAGCTTCATCAGACCATAAAACCACAAGCAATTCCAATCTCCTTATATATGCAGCTTGTAAAAATCATCAAATCACAAACAAGCATTAATGAAGCCATTAATTAAGTTAAAGTCACAGTACATATAATGCATATAAAAACCTTGTAGATGCCTAAGCAAATACAACAATAAAAGCTATCTAAAAACTAATAATATGTCTCTATTTATATAATTCAGCAATCAATAGATCATATAATAATAATAGGGGTGACATAAATAGGGTACAGGTATTACTTCTGCACCCTCCTATTTCTAAGCATCTGTTTTATAGATGCCCTTTTATTTAAACCTAATCCTCTGTCAGCCCTAAGAACAATAATCCAGTGTGCCTCTCTGCTTTCAGTATGGTTTCTAATATTACCTTCTCTAATCTGTGGGTCTATAACCTCCAAGACCTTAAAACTAAACTTATGTGCTTCCCCTGCCATTGCAGTAAGTTTGGAGAGAGAATTATGCTCTGATGTGATCCTGATGCTGTATAAATGCTCTCATATTATATTCTTGAGGGCTCTGTTCATCTTGCCCACATAAAATGAATGGCAGAGGTCACACTCAGCTAGATATACTCCATTAGAAGTAGTGCATGTGGCTTCAACCTTAAAAATGAATTCCTTGCCCAAGTCTGGATGGATAATCTTGTTAGAGGTATTAGTGAACATACAAAAATTACACTTCTCACAGGGTCGTGTGAAGCCAGTGTAACTTGGATTAATCTTAGCAGTATTACCATAACACAAAAGCCTTCTTAAATTCTTTCTATTTCTATATAGGAATCTAGGTCTATCACCTACAATTTTACCTAATGCTGAATCAACCTTCAAAATGGACCAATGTTTACTAAAAATCTCAACTAGTTCCTTATTATCCTGAGTAAAGAACAAAGGGACCCTAAGTTGTTCCATGGGCTGTTTCTGTGAAGGTGAAGATGTCACATTCCTACATGGTCCAAAATAGGGGGTAGCCACACTACTCCTAAGATCACTAACAGCAGACAAATTCTCTTGTATCTCATCTAATTGATAACCTCTACTGGTAAGATTGCCACATAATTCATCTAATTCCCTCTTGAACCCTTCAAATGTAGGGTTCAACCCTTGATCAAGTTCTTAAAAATAAAACTGGGATGCATACTTGATCTATTCAATAAACAGTTCTTATGACAGGACTTTCGAAAGACACCAGTATTAATCAAACCATTACCTAATTTCTCAATATAAAGATCTAGATACTCTATATTGTCCACTGATGACTCCATAATAAACTTTAAACATTCAGTAAACCCATTCACCATCTCATGGAATTCAACTAACTCCTGTTGACTACCACTCCAAAGAAAAAACAAATCATCGACAAAACGCCGATATAAAATAACATATCGCTTATAAAGTTCTGTTCTGAATAGTATGGTGTTCTCCCAATGGGCCAGAAACATATTGGCGTAGCTATTGCCACATGAGGTGCGGATAGCTATGCCATCATTCTGAATATACATCTTCCCATTAAAAGTAAAAACATTTTTCTCAAGGACTATCTCCAAAAGATGACAGATAAAATCTGTCTGTATAGAATCATATTCACCATGCACAGTTAAGTACTCATGGAGATATTGCACACCTAGACTGTTAGGAATGTTTTTAAAGAGTGACTGAACATCCATGGTGCCAAAAGTCACTCCCTGTGAGATGTCAACATTAGTAGTACACTCATAAAGATCAATAAGAAATTGTTTGGAATCTTTCAAGACTGTGGTATTTTTGTCTATAACAGGTCGTAGATGCTTCTCCATGTAGAGGAACAGTGGTTCTGTCACCCAACCTCCACCTGCCACAATTGGCCACATAGGTGGATCAATTGGCTGTTTGTGGACTTTCAGTAAGCCCTGTACCAAAGGTATCAAAGGGTAATCAACTTTTAAATATCCAAAAACATCATCTGTAATCAAACCACTTTTCAAATTATCCAATAATGCCTCCAAAACGGAAGCAGTACTTCTTCTAATGTTATAAGCTTATAATATTTCTGCTCACTTAACATGTTTTCCGTTGATCGAACATACTGAATATTATCCATAATAACAATGAGGCCTCTTTTATTTGCTGGTCTTATTGAAATCTTGTTGTTACTCGGTAAATTTCTGAAGGCCTGCCTCTCACAATAACTCAAATTATTCCTTGTTCGCCGCTTCCTGTTCAGAGCCTTACTATCATGATATTTAAAAATCTCCTCTTCTGTCAACTTCAAACAGGCATCAACCAAAGGGTTGTTAATTGGTACATAAGTAGTCAATTTCCTGAATGAATGTACCTGTTCAATGTTATCACCAAACTGCAAACGCAACATAGTTCAACAAAAAACGTTCAAATCTAAGATAGTATCAGTTTCCTTACTCTCACACGAAGGTTTAAAACTTAATCCCTTATCCAACACCCTATACTCTTCAGGTGTCAGCTCATAGTTAGAAATATTCCAAACTAATGATTCATGGCATTCCCCCACATTTTCTTGATAGTCTGTCCTGTAGCTCTGTCCCCTGAGAACTTGCATTTTTGGCGACCTCGACTCACTGATCTCGGTCGCCTTATACCCCTGTCTAAATTGATAGAAAGGGGAAAAGGGGGGTGTCCTGTAGTATCAGTGTCAAGTATACCACCCGTATTGCATCCATTATCTACTTTATTCAAACAACTAGTTTTAGGTCTAACAACTCTATCATGTGCTGCAGATACTTGGGCCCCTTGTTTCACAATGGTAATAGGATATAAATTCCTATTCTGATTAGATGCATCACCTTCAACACTAGTAACACAATTACCCTCATTGTGGACAACAGATGGTAAATTAACAGCAGATGGTAAATTGACATTATTCACATCAGTGAAATCATTCACATTGTTTACATCATTACTACAGCCATTAGATGGAATTACTGAAGTTCTATTCACTTTAACAATAGGAGCATCACTAACAGCAACATTGTCTTGTACATTATTCAAATGGTGTGAACGTTGTCCAGTCCTAGGCCACATAAAGACGTGCCCTGTTTTAAAGTCATTAATGTCCCTCAAGATTTTCACTTTTTCCTGATATTGTAAGCTTGCGTTCAAAAACTGCTATACTGTCTACCAAGCTTTCAAATAATGGGTTGACCGTATGCTCAGAAAAAATGTTTGCAGACATGATCTTGCTTGGCTTTAATGGAGTCACTCAAAATATTCTCCTCAGGTCTAAAAAGTCTATGAGAAGCTTCATATAGCTAGTGCTTACCTCAAGATTCAGCTGCTGCCACCGAGTAAGCAATTCTGGATACTGTGATCCTTGTGTTGGCATACTGAAAACCCGCAAACCACGGGGAACAATTCTCTTCTCGAGGTACATCTCAAAGTGATATTGCTGTGCCTGTAATATTTTTAGCTTGAGAAAATCGCATTCCAGCTCCTCCATACACTGCTGTAACCGCTCACTGTCTTCGGACAAACTGTTGATGACATCATCTCCGGAACAAACCTCATATTGAATAAGGAAGTTCCTGTCTCTTATTAGATACTGTGTAAACCTCTCCTGAAGGTTTGTACGGCTGTCCCCTTGTTTGCTGGGATCATAGTCCAACTCTGCAATATCATCTTGTTTCTCAGCCATGTTCCCGTGGAGTACTAGGCAAATCAAGTATATAACGATAAACAAAAATAAAATTCCCCCACAGGATAAGAGTCTCATTACAGAGAAATAGAAATAAATAATCCAGTGCATATGCCAGTAATGAGACAGCCAGGATCTTCGCGATTCTAATATTCAGAAATTTATTAACAAAATATAAAAATCAAAGAGGTAAGCGTTTTCGCTAAAAAGCTTCATCAGACGATAAAACCACAAGCAATTCCACTCTCCTTATATATGCATCTTGTAAAAATCATCAAATCACAAACAAGCATTAATGAAGCCATTAAGTTAAAGTAACAGTACATATAATGCATATAAAAAACATGTAGATGCCTACGCAAATGCAATAAAAGCGATCTGAAAACTAATAATATGTCTCTATTTATATAATTCAGCAATCAATAGATTATATATATATATATATATATATATATATATATATATATATATATATATATGGTTCCCTATCAGAAGCCTGAAAGACTATAAGCCTGAAAATCAAAATCCTGAAAACTATAGACTGAAAGTTCAAAATCCTGAAACTCAAAATCCTGAAAACACAAAATGGACATACTGACGTCATTGTGGCTTTGCTATTGTTAGCCCTGTGGTGTTGGGTCATGCGTTGGGTTCAGGTAAGTGTGCGTTTGGTTTTATGTTAGGGTTAGGGGCGGTTTAAGTGAGTTAGGGTTAGGGCGCGGGTCAGGTGAGTGTGCGATAGTGACGGACCTTAGGGTTAGGGTTAGGGTCAGGGTCAGTTTATAGTGACATATTAGCATTATTTGTGTTTTCAGGATTTTGAGTTTCAGGATTTTGGGCTTTCAGGATTTTGAACTTTCAGTCTATAGTTTTCAGGATTTTGATTTTCAGGCTTATAGTGTTTCAGGCTTCTGATGGGGAACCATATATATATATATATATATATATATATATATATATATATATATATATACAGACAAAAACACTGTAGTTGTCTGAATTATTATACAGTTCATAGGAAGACAATGTAAGTGGAATGCCTGACGGCCTATGATCATGGAGGAGAGTGGGGAAACAGAAGATGACAAAGAAGGGGAAAGCAAAGCTGAAAGGAAAGAAGAGCTAAGAAAAACCTAAACTATGATACATTTTGTAAGTTAGAATAGTGGCAAGCTGGTAGAAAGAAACACATTAGCAATCTCATAGAAAGAGACAGAAAGTGGACACATTTGGGAATATTAAAAGGTTTTAAACCCAGAAATTTATTAGAGACTTGACTGACACTATTAAAGGGTGTCAGATCAAAAGTGATGAGCAGTTTGTATATGTCAAAAGTGATTCAAGTTTATAGCTTGTCTAAACTCTTGTGGGATTTTTTGTAATTTAATTTTCTTTAGAATCAGTTAGATGCATAAAAACAATTTATCTTATCAGCATAATCAGAAGCATCTACACATTTTGTACCAACATCATGCTCTGTGCAACTGACATGTTTTAAATACACACAAATGATATTTCTCTGCCATCAGTATAAGCTTATGAATATCTTATGAATGACCATGTAAACAAGACTTGCAGGAAGGACAGTTTTCTAATTCAATGTATTCCAAGCCTATGGAGTAAGTTACCACTCCAGATCAAGCAAACTAATAGTTTATCTGCCTTTAAGGCTAGTCTTGACTGGTTGGGCAAAAACAAATTTACGCCAAGGTTATCGTGTGTGGTTCTGCTTGAATTTGGAGGTGGACACTATTAAGTATTCGTAAAGGGTAGGGAGAACTTTATAGTGTGTCTGCTTAAAGGTGTTTATTCTTCTTATGTTCCTGTGTTCATTAACCCTAATAGTTTGATGAAGACATCATTGAGCTAAGCTTTTATCCTAAAATACTACATCCCTACAATTCATTATCGATTCTTAACATTTCTTCAACTTGATTAACTATTTAAGAACTCACTCTGGATATCTTCCTTCAGCAGTCTCTGGCACTAAAGAAGAAGTAGAAAGAGTTCCTAAACCCACTTCAAACATAAACAGTAAAAAACTTCTAACTGACTCCAAAAAATTGCTCGTGGAAGGGAAACAAGCATTCTACAGCTGACTTTTTTTGAGTAAAAGATTTGTTGATCAGTGCAAGCATAATCTGAGAGTGTGAAATATGCATCATAATAAGGGCCAGCCACCTGGGGTAAGATTTCTGAGATCAAGGTGTCAATGAAAATAATATGATGTAAAAGTGATCAACATTACGTGTGTTGATGCCTCATTAAAACATTTTAAGTATTTGGCTTTTACATAAGCATTCCAAGCTTCATGTTACAGCTGCAGAAAAATTCCAGAGCCTTGCTAGTATATTCCTACCAAGCATCTTCAGTACTTCTGTAAAATTATTAAACTTCAGTCATCTTAAAGCAGAGTGGTGTTAGTATATGAACATTATCCAAGTGTTTATATATAGCAAGATTTATAATACCAAATAAAGAAACTTATGCCACTCATTGCCTTAACCTAGTTTCCTCACTCAGTGCCTGGGGCATTGCTTTGGTTTAGAAAAATAAAACTGAACTATTTCCTAAAGGTTCACTGTCTCCAAAAATTATAACCACCATTGTTTCTATGAAATTTCTTTTTGTGCTATTTCTATACCTCTAATGTATATATTTTTGTAATAGATGCAAGATTTAAAACTCCTCTGCTGTTCAGTGTGATCTTTTTAAGTTATTGTAGTTGAAAATGTGTTTGTAATAGCACTGCATGTTAGAAGAGAAAACAAGGAGAGTTTTCGGGTTATGTGTGAGTATTGGCCTAGGAGTAAATTGAAAAGGTTGAACTGAGGAACAGATTTGATTAAATAAGAACATAGTGGCAGATATCATCAGGAAGGCAGGATTATAGGAGGACTTACCACATACAGAAACTGTGTATTTTAATGGGAATATAGGGCTGTGCTCTGTTTTGGATTTATATTGAGGAGCTTTATTGATCTATGATTGTCATACACTGAAGCATGGTTTGTCAGATCATAAAGCTGCATGTGGCTTGTTATCAGTATGGAGATAGTGACTATGGGAGTGTGAAATATGGTGTTGTAATATCATATATGTGGGAACATATCACTGAGAGCAAAGACAGTCAGTTGACTTTTAACAAGAAGCTGAAGGATGTATATTGCAGTATATACTTGAGCTTGAATCATTTAGAGAAAGGTATTAGGCAGTTGCTAACAGTTGAAAATAGGATGGTGGGTGAATGAAGTTATTATATATATATGGGTCCACTTTGTAATTTTGAAATACTGAAATCTCGAATTTCAGTATTCCGAAACCACAAAGGAAGGAAGTTATTATATTCACGATTCCAGTGGTCACAGCTAAAGGTTTTGCTTGATCAAACTTGAACTGGTATGATTCTAAATGTAGATAATATAGTATCTTGAAAAATGATTTACCAATGCATTACAGGAAGAACCTTTTGCCAAACAAACAAAAAAAAAATTAAGCCCCAAAACTGTTATGTTAGTGGACAAGCACTATTCATTCTGATGAAGTTTCCAGCTTTGGAAATGAAAGCGCTTAATCTATCTTTGTTTGTTTTAAGAATAAATTACAATAACTATTACATGGTCGTGGACAGAATAGTTTTATTCGGAGACTACTGTCATATGAATGGGTTGTGGGACTGCCTTTATTGGAATCCTGTATAGCGGAGAATATTTTGGTGTTAAAAAAAAAATTAAACCCCAAAACTGGTATGTGTGTGTGAAGTGTCCTTGAAAATATATAGACTAAGCATTCATTTGGGTTGAGTAAGTAAAGGATGAAGATAAAGGAGATAGAGAGACACTATTTCTTACGGGATGGCTAGGTGATAAAACTGGAAGGGCTTCCTAGAATTTAGGGCCAGTAATATATGTAGCTGCTCCATTTATGGAAGCAGTAGAAAGACAGGTGAAGATGGAGTGGAGCAAGTTATTAAGGAGGATGACCCTGAAAAGTCCCCTGCCCTTATCACACTGCATTAGGATATATATTAGTATGTCATGAAAGGTAGAGAACTCAAAAGAGAGAATCACAAATGGTAGAACAAAAAAGAGAAACTCACAAAGCACTGAATGACTCATAAGAGTGAATCACAAAACCTTAATACTTCTCTTTCAGTAAAAAAAACCTATATTTGCAAACCACATCTACTGTTAGGGAAAGGGTTTTTAGTAATGTAATGTGTAGGGTTAGGGTTAGAGTTATGGTTATGGTTAGGGTTAGAAAACAAAGTCCCTGCACGTAAGGCAACTGCCAGGTCTCAAAAAGCAAATTAGAAAAAATGATGACCAGCAGACAATGGTGTACTGATAAATTATATCTCTCTTTATTATGACAAAAGGCACATAAAAAGGCAGAAAGCCTACAGTCCACAATCCACACCGGTTTCGGCTTAAATATCAAGCCTTCATCAGTGAAAAAAATGGAACAAAAAAGGACAAAAAACTGCCTGCCTTATAAGGAGAACACCTGTAAATCATCATTACAATCAATTAAAAAACTACAAATACTCATTCAAACCAGGGGGAAACAAGCAACCCAAATTAATAATCCATCTTTTCTCCAATTTATTAAGAATGTCATGCCAACCAGAAACCCTTGCTCTATTACCTTGAATTGACTGTCTCTGACCCGGTCCTGGCATAGATCTATTTTCTACCTAAAGTGCACAAAAAATTGGATAATCCATCGGGGAGGCCCATTGTGTTTGGTCCTGGTTCATTAACCGAACCATTATCTCAGTATTTAACTAAATACTTAAAACCTTTGTTCCCACTTATTAGATCTAGGATTCAGGATACAACCGAATTCCTACAGATTGTTTCTGACTCACAACTGGAACCTGATTGGTTATTATGTAGCCTTGATGTATCATCATTATATATGAACATCCCCCATTGTGCCGGTATTGAGGCTTTGAAATACTGGTTGGAGTTTTCTGAACTATATACACCGAGTTTTAACACCTTTCTACTTGAAATGACTGAACATGTCCTTACAAAAAATGTTTTCTTGTATCAGGATACCATCTATTTACAGATTAGAGGAACAGCAACGGGTGCTTCTTTTGCCCCAATTTATGCTGATTTATTCATGGCCTTTTTAGAACATCAATTTATGATTTTAATCATAACATTTTTCTGCAGGACATGGACATATGGAGGCATTTTTTGGATGATTGCTGGTTGGTCTGGAGGTCGGATTTTATGTATCTTCAGGAGTTTGTTGATTATCTTAATACAAATAAGTGGGGAATTCATTTCATGGTTAATTATTGTAAAAAAGAAATGATTTTTTTGGACGTGTTGGTCATTAACAATTCTGACAACACCTTAAAAACTGTTGTCCATAGAAAGTTTCCCCAGTACAACTCCTACCTCCATGCCACCAGCTATCATCCACCTCACATATGTCATAACATACCCAAGTCTCAGTATATGAGGGTTAAACACATTTGTTCAGATAACTCTACTTATTCGACACATCGGGATGATCTTAATGTTAGGTTCATTCAAAGGGGCTATAAATTGGGGCAGGTATTGACTGCGGGGAATTTGGTTGAATCTATGCAGCGGGAACAACTGCTGAATTATAATAAGGTTGAGCCTAATGGTATTGGGTTTAACCACTACTTATGGTTGTAATACCGCTAGACTTATTAATAGTGTACAACACAATTGGAACATTCTCCTGGCTGATGAACGACTATCTGACTTTATTGGTCATAAGTGTGAGTTTTCTTTTAGGAAAGGTAGGAACTTGGGTGCCCTCTTCAATCATTTTAAGAAGGGGCATTATCCCTTAGAGGCCAATATTCAGAGAACTCTATTAGGTGACCGTCTTAGTGGTTGCTTCCCTTGTGGTCACGGTGTATATTGTGTTAAGATTAACAAAACTAAGAGCTTCAACATCCGCACTACTGGTTTCTTATATATTATTATAATATATTATAATATTTCTGCTTTTGTCAATTGCCAGTCTGATTGGGTCAATTACTTAGCTACATGTAGTTGTTCTGCATTCTACATGGGGCAGACATCTAGGCCTGTCAAGTTTAGTATTGCAGAACACTTATCTGATATTAGGCACCAACAAGCTAATAATGCTCTATACAAACATACATTGAAACATTCTAGTGATAATTTTTACTTTACTATTATTGATAAAATTCAAGGTAATAAAGCAAGGGTTTCTGGTTGGCATGACATTCTTAATAAATTGGAGAAAAGATGGATTATTAATTTGGGTGGCTTGTTTCACCCTGGTTTGAATGAGTATTTGTAGTTTTTCAATTGATTGTATTGATGATTGACAGGTGTTCTCTTTATAAGGCAGGCAGTTTTTTGTCCTTTTTTGTTCCCTTTTTTTCACTGATGAAGGCTTGATATTTAAGCCAAAACCAGTTTGTATTGTGAACTGTAGGCTTTCTGCCTTTTTATGTACCTTTTGGCATAACAAAGAGAGATATAAGTTATTAGTACACCATTGTCTACTGGTCATCATTTTTCTAATATGGTTAGGGTTAGCACATGAGTAATGTGGGCAAAGGGACAATTATTACTGATTACATAAAGGCGGAAATGGCTGTAAGCTATGAATAATATTTGGGGATGATACGGGTGAATTTTTCTGAGAGAGTTTTTGCTTCTTTTAATGAAGAAACAGGACAGCAGATTTCTTCTGGGACATATTTGATGGCTGAATATGGATTTCACGTCTTTAATCAAAATTTTGGATAATAGATTTGTTATTCAGCTGCTGAATATTATTCATAGTCAGCAAGCATGTTTAGAATGGGGCTGGAGTATTGTTGACAACTTAGTAGTCATCAAATCTGTCATAGACTAATACTAATATTTACTGAGTTTCTTATAATGAAAATTATGATCACGTGCCTGTGTTTACTGGAAGACACTTTCCTTTTTGATTCTTCAAACTATAGCTTATAATATCTGCTTTCTCTTCTGTTGACTTACTGTAACTTTACATGTTTACTTATGAGTTTGCACTTACTTTTGCTGTCCAGTACAACATACTATACTGTACCTATATAATAACTGAAGACCTTCTTGCGGCCAGCCTGTCTCCTTAGTTTTCAAAAGAAAATGTAAAAAATTATCATTTGTTTTTTTTTTTTTTTTATCATTTGTTGACCGGGAAAGTCCAACTAGATTCCACAGAGCCTGTTTTCAGTGGAGGCCTTGGGAGAAATGCTCCAGATGCATGTCTTTGGAATGTGGGAAACCGACGGGAGGAGAGAGACACACACACACACAGGGAGAACATGCAAACTCCGCACAGAAGGACCCAGCCGAGAATCGAACCAGAGAACCTCTTGCTGGGAGGTGACAAGGTTAACCACTGCACCACTGTGCCGCCTGTTAAAAGCAATCCATTTCACAATTTATGATAATAAGTTATTTCCCATCATACTGCCAAAGAAACCACCTTTGAGACCCAGCATTTGTGAGCTCTTACAACGTGGGACACAGGCTCAGAAGTAAAGCCCCTGCCCAGGTACTGGGAACACTGACCTTATAATGATTATACTCGACATATAGCTATAATGCTGTCATCATGTTAGACTGATTTCTTCTAAGTTAATAAAGTATCAACCATAATTACATTCGGTAAAAAAAATGTATATTATTGTTGTAAAATAGTTGGCAGTAGTAAGTTCTATTTATTTATTTATTGTATTTAGAATTTATTAACTGGGGTAGAGTGCTGATCCCATTGACTTATTTCATGATCTCAGCCCAAGATTAAATACAATAGATAGATGACATTATATACAAAGTGAATGACAAAACACAATATATGTATGTATTATATACAGACTGAATATTAGAGATAGAATAGGATATAAAGACAATAGATGCATAACATTATATACAAAGTGACCGACAAAAAAACAATATATTCATGCATTATATATAAAGGGGATATCAGAGTTATAATGTTGAATGGATCACAATGAAAAACAAATTCAAAGCAAGCTTCTAAGGAAATAGGGTAGGAAGAGGTTAAGTTATTAAAGAGAGAGAGAAACAGAGTAGTTACACTTTCCTTGAGTGTTGTAATGTGTTTTAGTTCTGATCGGAAAATGAGTTAAGAGGAAAAAGGGAGAAATTCCCATAGTTTGGGAACAAGGACTGAGACAGCATAGTTTGTGCATTGAAGCCTAGTTTGTGGAGTTAGTAAGAAAGTCTATAAAAACTATGGTCTGATAAATACCTCATGAATTTCACAAGCTCATGGTTTTTGGGTGCTGTGTTTTTAGTGTACTGGGTATCATCTGATCTGAAGGCCTTTGCAGCTCTGAATAAGTACTGTTAACCAATTAGCCTATCTTCTCCATTTGTTGGACTTTCCTATGGCTTTTGCCTCATGGAAAATACAGTGTCTTGTTAGCAATGGCAGGATTTGCAGGAGGTCTAATCAGTCCTGTAAACAGTCACAGCCTGGGTTTGCTTTTGCCTCTTTTTCTATTGTCCATATTGCTGTGTCATGTAGATCAAGTTACATGCACTAATTTACACACATGACACAGGAGTTCAATATTAGCCTTTATCATTGGTGCCCAAAAGCTCTGCATTACCAGGCTTTTGTGTGTGTGTGTGTGTGTGTGTGTGTGTGTGTGTGTGTGTGTAGGGGGGGGGGTTAGATATTTTATCTGAATGTTACTCATCCCTTCTTAGGAAGGAAACTGGTCTTTTGATTTCTTCATATTTCCTTCCCCATTTCACCTTAGTATACGTGTACATGTGTGTTTGTGTGTGTGTGTGTGTGTGTGTGTGTGTGTGTGTGTGTGTGTGTGTGTGTATATATATATATATATATATATATATATATATACATATACATATACATATACAATAAATAAATAAATAAATAAATATCAGGAGGCAGTCCAGCAGTGCTTTAAATGTCTTTCTGGCTGTTTTTGATGACAGGAGCTCTCAAAGCCAAGCATGGCTGATTCTTGGCTTTTAAGGAAACCATAGGAAATTTATTAACATATAATTTAGTTGCTTCATTAACATTTTGGATGGCGAGGCAATTAAAGTTTGGAAGTAGAACAAAATTGTGGGTAATATGATCATTTTTATTAATGACAGTCTTTCTTCTATCATGAAATACATTTTATTCCATCTATTTAAAAATTCCTTAACTGTGGATAATAGGTATTTGTAATTTGTTTTTAAAGTATTATTCCAGTTTGACTTTATGTATATTCCTAAGTACTCAATGGTGTCATTTGCCCAGTTAAAATTGTTGTGTTTTCTTAGTAAAGTGTTTACTTTTTTATTTATTAATAATATTTCTGTTTTGGTGTGATTAAAGCTTAGGCCTGAAACCTCTTCAAAAACTCGCAGGGATTTTGTTATATGATCTATAGAGGAATCTATATTTCCAGTTGTTAGCATGACATCATGCGCAAAAAGTTGTATTTTAGAAATGTAGCTTGGACTAACAGAAAATCCCCTTATATTAGAATTTGGTCTTATGAAGTTAGCTAGAGGTTCTACTGATACGGCAAATAATAAGGGGGAGAGTGAGCAGCCTTGTTTAGTGCCTTTTAGGATGTTGAGCGGACCTGATAAAAAAGCACCAATTTTGATGTATGATATTGAGTTCACATATAGTCTGTTAATTATATCGATAAAGTCAGGGGAGGAGTTATATACTTCTAATACTTCAAATAAATAGGATCAATTTATAGAGTCAAAAGCTTTGTTTAAGTCTAGGCTAATAATTGATAGTTCTTTTCTTTTTTCTTTTAGCACATATAGTTCAGATGGTGTAGTGCTGTGACTGTAGTGTTCAGGGTCATGGGTCCAACACTTGGCACTGCTGTTTTCTTGGGGAGGTTGGCACAATGGTTAATGTGTTTACCTTACAGACACAAGGTACAGGGTTTGATTCTCGCATAGGATAATTGGCTAGGCTTAAAATGGCCCACAAGGGCAGTTAACCTAGTACTAACCAATGAACCACATGAACCTATAATGATCTACTAAGGAAAAGAGCCTGATAACATTGTCTTGTACTCTTCTATTTAGGATGAAGCCTGTTTGATCATCACCTATTAAGTTAGGCATCAGTTGATTTAATCTGTTAGCTAATATTGATGTAAAAATGTTATAGTCCGCATTTAATAGTGAAATGGGATGATACAAAGTTACTATTTTGGGGTCTTTGTCCTGTTTTAGGATAGGGGAAATCATGACATATTTGCAGGAAGGGAATGAGCTTGTCTTTTTTCTGAATTCCTCAAAATCTTGTAAAAGTATCTTTACTGTATCGTCTGTGTGTATTTTATAAAGTTCTTCTATTAATCCATCTAATCCTGGGGCTTTATTGTTTTTAAGGCTTTGCATCCTCTCTTTTAGTTCACTTAATGTTATTGGATTGAAAAGTTTGGTATTCTGTTCTATTGATAGTTTGTTGCCTGTGTTCTCATTTAAGAAGTTATCTTTTGGGATGTTATTATTAATATTTGGATTTGTGTTATTTATTATTTCTTGATGTTTTCTGAAAGTCTCAAGAATATCTTCTAAATCTGTTACAATTTTAGTTTTATTTTTAGTTTCATCAACAATTTCCCTTATATGTTTAACATTTGTTAAGTTTTTTGATTTCACAGATAATCTATGCATATTTTTTGGGTTAACAGAGTAAGACTGTAATTTGATTCTTTCTAAATTTATTGCCACTTTGTGATTAAGAATTTCCATGTAATCAAGGTCAAGTGACAGCACAAATATATGGCTGAGGGGAGGCATCCCCATAACCAGACCCTCATACTGGTCTCACAGAGATGCCATTACCAGACCAGACCAGAGAAAATTTTGATATTTGTGTCTCACATTTCTGTAAGCACTTTGTTGGATCAATCTTGCTTTTCTTTGTAATTTAAGAAAACTTGCAGTTTAGTGCGTATAATTTTCAACAGCTCATTTGCCATCATTAACAATTAAATAAAACTCTCTTGATATATATATATATATATATATATATATATATATATATATATATATATATATACATATGCTACACAATGACTCTTGTACTGTAAATTATGTATCGCTATAAACAGGAAAGCAAAATATGTCATAGACAGCTACTGACCAACAGCTAAACAGCTAAGGGAAATGACAACAGCACTATTAGCAGCTATAAAAATCACAAAGTACTAAGTGCTATCAAGCTGTGCCAAAGTGAAAATGGGAATCTGTGTGAGTGTGTTATGATGGCTATGCTGTACTGTAGAAGCACAGTGAATACCAAGTACAGCTGGACATGGAAAGCAAATAACTTGTGTAATCACAGCCAGTCCCAAAGGTATCCTAGGGATCACAGCAAATCAGTTAATATTAATCACTTGGACTCACAAAATGCCAGCTGTCCATCAAGTGCAAGTAAAAGAAAAACAGACATTACAGTGCTTTTAAAATGAACCATGATAGAGCTCCCTAGCTGCACCAAGTGTTTATGCTTTTTAAATCAATAAAAAAAATGCATTACACAGAATGCTTTCAAATGCATTGTACTATTGATATATTGATATTTGACCATGCCTCTGCTTAAAAGGTTTGGCAGTGTTTCATAATTCTCTGAATAATGCAGATACTGCTGATGGCAGAAACCATGGTAATATAGCACATAACAGTAGGCTCCTCACATTTGTCTGCCAGAAACAATATCCAGTTTCTCCCCTAGTGTCTTCCGTCACTGTGGTTCATTCTCCTTCCTAGAGCCACATGATTTGCCACCAAGGGCAAGTAATCTCACTAGTTGGGTTTCTTACAGCCCTCTCTTTATATTCTTTTCAGTAGTTCATTAAACAAAACTGCACTAATAAAGTCAGGCATCTTTCTGTTCTTAAAGAAGCAAGCATAAGTTAAGAAAAATAATACTCATTTGACAACATAGCACTGTATTTATGATGAACTCTGTATAACACTGCTGTAGACTTTCCCCTGGGATTCAATAAACTCTGTGTAGGCTTCACACAAAGCCTATATGGAGTTCACATGTGTGCAAGTGATGTGTGGTGAGCAGCAATGCTCACTGCATATTCATGCCACGCACCATGTTTAAATGTACAACAACAGTGTTGGTGGCCATGAATCCATGTAAGCAAACATGGATAGCAATCCTGTTTAAATCAGAGCACTGAAGGTCTGCAGTATTGCATGGCATGAAACTATGATCACCAGGGCTTAACAGATAGCTCTCAATCTCTTCATGGAAGACATCTGGACAAAAGCCAACATAATGTGGGGACAATGACCCAGAAATAGGGACATATTTGATATATTTGCTCATTAGTAATGTGCTAGAATAACCAGGGCTTGTGTTAAGATATATGTTCTGAAGGATTTCAAGTCTGAAACTCAAATGTATGTAATTATTGAGTCACATCAGTCCTGAGATGATCCCAGTAATATGACAGAAAACCACAAATTTGATAAGGAACACACCAAAAGATATATAATGCAAAATTCCCATGGACATTCTGTAAAAATCTGGACACTGATATTATGAAAGTTAAATATATGGTCCTAACACAGTAAAGGACAGTGTATCTACAGTACAGATTATTGTGAAATCTCATTTCTGGCATTCTGTACTGAAGTTGTATAAATGAGCTGTAAGGGGTACATGGGCTGCCATGGAAAACAAACACTCAGGGGAAGTGTGTGTATTGAATAGGGACACAGAGATGAATTGTAGGAATAAACACAGGGAACGAGGACACGTGAAACAATCTAATATACAGCAGATGATGGCATGTCAGTAGAAGATGGTTGTAGCAGCAACCTCAGTTATATATCAGTCTGGTACAGTAGGGACTGCACAGTGAAAAATGTGTATTATGTGACTGTTACACAAGGTGATATAACATTGGGAAGGATGTCTTCATGGGATAAGCATTGTTACATGAATAATACAGAGGACATCTATCAGGGATGTTACATACAATTGAGGTAGGGTACATATTGTGAAGCTGTGCAAACTGATTTGCCTGAATATGAGTGTAATCTCAGCAGAGGTCTGCAGGAAGTGTGACACAGGTAAAGGCTAACGGACAACATTAAAAGAACCAACCACAATCATGGACAATATCAGAATAATACCACCCATAAACCCATGCCTCTGACATAACATATGTGATTTACAGTGATCAGAGATGATTCTGCACAAACAGACTTGTACAACTATTATGATACATCCACACTCTATGAGGGTAATCACAGCTACTGTCCTGGCATTGTAACATCTTCTGGAGGTGTTAGGAGGGATGCTGCTATACCTTTATGTGACATTATGATCAATACAGATTAGTTGACTGGTGTGCATGGCATATATATGGCACAATCTACACTGTCATGAATGTTACCCATGTTATTAATGTTGTCAAACACCTATGTATGTACTGTGTGCATCACCAGAACAATTTGCACACATGTATCTGGTGTAACAACTTGATGAGGGTTCCGCACCATCAGACAGTAATGTTTATGCCATAAAAAGTATACCTAGGTATGGTCAATAAGATGTGTGACAGCTCACTGTGACAAAGGTGGTACACTTCAATTGCACATCATTGGAAGATGTGTAGGGAGGTACATGAAGACGGGTGCATCATACTCAGTTATTGGTGTAATGAAGGCTGTGAGCTATGGAGGTATTATAATGCTGATGTGGATGTCCTTCACATACTGAGTGGTTGTGTTATATATAAGGAGTAGTCAGCACTGTGACTGCATGCTGGTGTATGTTCCAGTTACCATCTACCCCAGGATAAAGGTTGTATACCGACTGGTCTGATTATAGGGTGTGCTGTCCACAATATACTTGGGTTGTGTGTTTGTTTTCCTGATGTAACAAATACTCACATGTTTTCTTGTCATTGCAGGTGTTGTCATGGCTGTAGCTGCAATTATTGGTGAGTGTTGATACTGACTGTATTGTACTAATATCACTGTTGGAGTTAATGATTGCCCACAATCTCTAGTCCATAAGGCAGTTGTTTGGACACAGGATGTGTATGTCATCTGTGATGTTCATCACTTAAATAATGGACAGAAATGGCCTAGCAGACAGCCTTGATGTAAGGACCTGATTTCTGGACCTGCGATATAGGTCACTTTACACATGCCAACATATTTAGATGTCATGTATGTTCTACAGTGGTCTACCCAGTTACTGATATAGGTGTATATGGCCACATCTGAGAGTGCTGAGTGAATAACTCAGTGTGGATTTGTGTCAAATACCTTGGCTTTGTCAAGTTCAAAAGGCTGATAATGTTATCATCATGCATACCCTTGAGGATCTTTTTGAGGACATCTCACAGATGTAACAGACACAATGTTGCATTAACAACTCACACAGGTCTGTTGCACTCAGGCAGCATATAACTAGTGTCCATTCAGAAAAGGTCCATGATGACATGTTGTTCTACCTCACAGATGAGGAGAGTCAGCATGTGTCTATACATGCATGCATGCATTGAGTGCTGTCCCCCCAACTCACACAGATGCACATTGAAAACGCCCTTCAACAGCAGATTGTCTGTGGAGGGTGTGCTGAAGTGTGTTTTCAACTGTGTCAGGAAGGTGCATGTGATGAGTCATGTGATAGGTGATCTGTGATGTTGTCACAGCCCATTGATTCTGTGTGACAGGCCTGGGTGTAGATAAGACAGTGCATACTGGCTACCCTCAACTGGCCTAGGGTTTGAACACAATCCCTCCTACAGAGATCATTGAGACACTCTCACAGCTGGGGATTAAACCTCATATAATTAGATGGGTAACCAACTGGCTCACTCACAGAACACATACTGTGAAAGATGGTGAATCAACTTGTACCAGTAGAGCTGTCACCATTGGTATACCCTTGTGATCTGTGCTTAACCTGTTATTGTTTGGAATCTATTTCTCAACAGTTCAGACTAACATATGCAGCCTTTGGCTTACTGTATTTGCTGATTCTTGCATACTTGGTATAATCATTGAGCCCACCTATGATGATATACTACAGGAGTTGCTAATAGGGAAACTATGCCCATTATTTTTGCTGTGCATCTGTCGAGCAGTGACACTGAGGTAACCATCCATTGGTCAATTCCTCTCTTGAACAGGGCCAGCAGTGCTCTGCCTCAGATTTTTGAGATGAAGCATGTTCATCAAATCTGGGTTTGACCTGAATATAACTGGAGTTCTTTCAGTCGGCCATGGCCCATGGGCACACCAGTTATCCATTTCTGTGAGACCCTTCTGAAGGATATCTGTGGTGCCAGCAACTCTGACCCTATGGGTTTGTATGGACTGCCTTTCCAAGATCTCTCCATGGCTTTGCAGATAAGGCTTGTCAAGCTAATGGGATGGTAATTTCCAGGGGTCGGTGGAGTCATGGATGCTGTGTTCTTTGCCTTGAGAGAGCAGTTCTCACCTGAACCTGTCAGCCAGTATGTTGGCAATGTCTGTAGGATCAGTAATCTTCACAAGGTTGTTTCTGTAATAAGAATGCCTTATGGTTATATCTTTAGAGTCCTTAGCTTTTTTTTTCAAAAATTAGCTTTTGATGATTTATGAGAGCTCTTTAGCTTTTACTTATAGTTGTCTTACCTTTAAGGATTTTGCTCTATCTTGTAGTAGCTTTCTCCTTTTGTTGTAGAGTTTGTTCATTGTGCCATCCCAGTGATGATGGATGATGAGATGTTTTCTCCCTCTTGTGGGGGATGGTGACTAGTGTTCATGGCATTTTGAGTTTTATAATTCCAGGAACTTTTGGGCTGGAGTGTTTTGGGCTTGAGTAGTGTTCCAGTCTATATCAGGGGTAGTTGAAAGTCACTAGTATGATGGTGTTCGGAGATACATTAGGTGTGTGTGTGTGAATGGATATATATGGATACCCTCCTTTCTTGGTATGGTTTTGGGGTGGGGGCGCGGGCATGATGAGGTAAAACCTGATAGTGCTGGGGTGCTCTCAGGAGCCTTGAACCAGGTTTGTGCATGCATCTTGAGGTTGAGACTTCTGGCATTGAGCAGCATTGGTAGGTTTAGAATTTGAGCCTTGCCAAAAGGGCACTATGGGGTGGCAAGAGAGCCTTTGCCAAAATCCGGAATCCCAGGGTGACAAGTGCAAGCCATCCGTCCTGCATGTCATCCCAGGCAGACAGACATTGGATCCCCTTTGAATGACACCAGAGTTTAAGCCAATTGTTAAAGCTGATCATCTTATCTCTGTATTGTGGCATCATTCTTGGTGAAGGTAGGATACTGCTCAAGGTCAGGGTCATACCTGCTTGGGCTAATAATCAGAGAGCCTCTATGTCTCTTTTCATGGACAATGATTGAGTCGACTTGTACCTGCTGTTGAGAGACTTGAGTGCATGCTATGTGTGCGGATTCTAGCACCCGACAGGCAGCTTACTGTGACCTTCTCCTTACTCAGTCTGGCAGTGTGTCTGACTATGGAGTCACCAATGACTAGTGTGTCTGGCATTGTGTTTGGCCTTAAGGGCTGTGACTGCTTGACACTCTGACTGTGTGGTCTATGTGTTGCAGATGTTGTGTTCTGAGGTGATAATTGCTTGAGTGACTGCTTTGGTGGCCTCTGCTGCTTTGGTAGATTTTAGTATGTCTTTGTGTGTTTATGTGTATGATTTGAGGTTGTGATGGTATTATGTGAGACTGGGTCTATAGTGTGTGTGGTTACCTTCTCCTCCTGTCTGGTCATGCCAGTCCTATGTTGTGAGAGCGAAGCCTCCAGTTTGGCCGTATAGTTGCATCTCTCGCATGTATCTGTGTTTTGTGGGAGGAGGAGAGGGTTGTGTACATGAGGCAATTGTAACATTGCCTCAATATTCCCAGGTTCACCAGCTGAGCAGGAGGCTAGAAGGAATAGACAGAAAAACTTAAGAAAAGGTACTGGGCTATACAGATAGAGAAAAGTCTACTTGGGAGTCAAGTAGAGATAATTTATAGTTGTAGGATACACTAAATAGAACAGTAGTATACTTTGAGGAAGGTAGTTTTAAGGGAAAATTTGAAGAGTGGACTTTAGGTAGCCCTAATAGTTTAAATCTGATGCCCTAGTGTATAGCAGTAGCAGCAGCGCTAAAAGCGGCCAACAGTGCTGCTTTATAGGGGGGCTGGAAAACAGGAAATGACCCAAAGTTGCTGCTTCTAACCACTCCTCTGAGGACAAACAAGTAAAGAAACTACCTCTGGCCACACAAATGATTGGTGACAAAGCCACACGATCTACAAATAAATGCAGAAATGTGTCTTTATTTTGGCTTTCTGCAAAGTGAAATTCCCTGCTAGTCACATCATTGACAACAGTCCCACTATGCTGAAACCAGTGATGCAAGTTCTGGGCACATATATAAGTAGCACTCTGAACTTCCACCACCAGTCCACACTGGTATTGAAAGCATATGTTGTGCACATCATAAGTCATGCCATTATATTCAGATCTCAGGATTATATTACAGCACTGTACTCGAACCACATCAGAACAATAATATAGAGTATAATGCTCTCTTTTGCATGTACCTCACCAGATGAAGCAGCTGGAGAAATGACATGGATTACTCACTAAAAAAACATAGTGCATACAAACCATGTCATGATGTATGTGGATAGACTGAAATTCATGTCATTGTAATCTGTATAGTGCAGGAGGAGATGACTTCTGCCTGGCCTCCAGGCCAGTCTCTGATCTTGCCCTATTGGGTCACATGCTGTTGTAAAATGCTCTATGTAATGTCAAACAAGTGCATGTACACATACCCCAGTTGACTGCAGTGAGAATAGAAATTCTAGCTATCTAAGTACACAGACTACAGAACTCTGTATTTAAAGCAAGTGTCACAGCTCAAGTCTGACTTGGAGTGTCTCAGACAACGCTTTATACCTGATGACATCAGCAGTGTCTGGTGAGGAGAACATGGCAATAATAGTGTCCCACATGCTGGTGTAAAAGACTCTCTAATGTGAAGCTAGTGCACACACACAGACATGTGCACACACACACACACGCACACACGCACACACACACACACACACACACACACACACACACACACACACACACACACACACACACACACACACTTGACTGCAGGGAGAATAGAAACACCACCTATCTAAGTACACAGAATACAGAATTCAGTACTTTACACAAGTGCCACAGCACAAATCTGACTTTTGTAAGACTGCACGTCAACTTATAGTGGATGACATCAGCAGAGCATGTTAGAGAGAAGATGTTGGGAGGCCTGCATGAAATGGATGTGTAGGCATGTGCAAGTATCAAAATAATGTCAATCCATAGAACTGCAGCAGTAACTGTAGGAGACACACTTCTGCCCTTCTTGCTTGGCACACATGCATACACAGATACACACACACACACACACACACACACACACACACACACACACACACACACACACACACACACACACATATACACACACACACACACACACACACACACACACACACACACACACACACACACACACACACACACACACACACACACACACACACACACACACGCATTTGACTTCAGTGAGAACAGAACCCCTACCTAAGTACACAGACTACAGAACAAGGTACTTTACATAAGCTCCATGGCACAAGTCTGACTTTTAGAAGACTGCAGGTCAATGTATAGTGGATGACATCAGCAGTGCATGTTGGAGAGAAGATGTTGGGAGGCCTGCATAGGTTCATAGTTACATAGGTTCATAGGAGGTTACTAGCCTAATGCCTTAGGGCATTTACAAGCCTAGGCATGTAAAAACACAAGAAACTTTATTGACCTTAGCTAGATGTTTATTGTTAGCAGAGCGATTTTGTGATCAGCACCGGCTGGCCCTGTACATGAGGGGCACAGGTGCCACCCCAGGGCTGAATTTACAATAACTTTACAGTTGTCAATGTTGTGCTTGAATAGGGTCATTGAGGAGCACTGCTTCACATGCAGTGTGAGCCTATTACAGAGGAGTGGCAATCACTGGGAGATATATCTGTCTCCCCAGCATGTTCTGTTTATATCACTGGCTAGGTTTAGATCCCTGGAGCAAGTTATTCATGTCCTACTTGATTTGTGGATTTTACAGGAGATCAGGGTCTGCTCTGTAGGCCAGGCATAGGTCACCTCTCAGCAGCCTGCATGATAATGAGTACAGTGTCAGGTCTTTCAGTCTTTCTATGTATATCATGTTTTGGAGACCCTGGATTTTCCCAGTCACAAATCTCTGTTTTCTCCAGTTGCTGCAGATGTCTGGTGAGGTACAGACCATAGGGAGCATTGTACTTAATTGGTGGTCTGATAAGGGTAGAGTACAGCAGAGCTATGACCTCTTTGCTCTTGGATGTGATGGCCTGATTTATGAGGTGTGCAATGTAGAATATGTATCTCACCACTATGTACACATGGTGATTCACATGTAGATTGCTATCAATATATGTTCCCAAGTCTCACAACACTATATTTGAGCTTAGAGGGGTGCTATGTATATCATAATTAGCAAGGGTATTTCATTACCAAAGGGGGGAATGAGGCATTTTTTGCTGTAATGTTCAGTCCGTGAGCTTGACACCAGTCATTTGTCTCTGTCAGCCCCTTCTGTAATATGTTAACATAGTTGGGGTACTCTATATGACTGCATCCAATTGACAGGCATATGCAAACTTGGTAAGCCACAGGACATCTACCTTTGCCTGGACTTCAGGGAAATAGTTTCCAAACAGTTATAGGCCCAACACAGATCCTTGTGGAATTCCACTGGTAAGTGGTCTAGTGGTGGAGGTGCAGTCCCCAACTTTGACAGTGTGTGTTCTGTCAGTGGGCTAGCTGGCTACCCAGCTATTAATGTATGGGTTAATCTCCAGATAGGAGAATTTCTTTCTGATACCTTTCTGATTTCTGAATGGGTGATAGTGTCAAAGGCCTTGGATAACTCAACATGGGTGGTATGTCCTGTTATCTCTCAGCTAGGTCTTTGGAATCAGTATCAAAGATGTCCACTAGGTTTATTAAGCAAGATTTGCCCTTGACAAAACCAAAACATGTCAGTCAAGTGTGTTGAGGGCCACCTATGTCCCTGTGGATAAGGTCCATGCTGATTCCTTCCATGGCTTGCAGATAAGGCTTTTTGGACTTATGGGCCAATGGTTCTATTTCTGCATGTTAACAGATTCATGTGCATTGCATATCACACAACATTTTATATTAATTTCTGTAGTGTAGGTGATATGTGAGTGAAAAAAGTACTGAGACACCATGGTTGCAGTGCTTGGTGGGGGAGGCAACACATGGCTGTATTGTAAATATGTGATATATTGTTAGATAGTGCCCTCATTTTCTGTTTCCACATGTAATTTCCTGTCATAGACAGGAAATGTACAGTAAACAGCAGTAATTCATAATAATATTTACTTTTTCATAGAGCGGTGAGCAGCAGGTTTGAGCAACAGTTGGCAAAGTGCACATGCCAGATATACATTTCTAGCACTTTCCATGTTTGTGTGTAGTTAAGCAGTGTGCAAACATGAGTCACATTGCTAAAGTGTGAGAGTTAGTATTAAGTCTATGAAACACACCTGCTGCTTAACTAACTGTGTGGCAGCAGGTATAAATGCATTGATGCATTTCTGTTTGAGCTTAGATGATACTGGGTTTGAATCCAGGTGTACCTAATACTTTTAAATACTTTTAAATAAACAATGATACTGCAATAACATTAATTCTTTATAGTACATGTGCTGGGGTCTATATCAGATCAGTGAAATGGCGAATCCCATTTCGCTGACACATACTTGAGCTTTGGCCGGCTAACATCTACTTGCAATCAACTGGACATATAAGCGAATTTAAGTACACTTTTATCTGCACTTTTTTCATATAGTACTGTATTTTATGTATTTTTATTTCTCAATGAATATTAATTGAATTGAAAATTGTGGCTCTGTGTCTCTACAGAGATGGTGTCTCTACAGAGATCTTGTTAGAGGTGTAGCCATTGCTGAGGGGCTGTCCTGCCTTAAATAAGTGATACATTTTGTTTTTTCTCTGCTAAATACTTGAGCTTTGGCCGGGTAAGGTCTGCCTGCAATCAAATGGATGTATAAGCGAATTTAAGTACACTTTTATCTGCACTTTTTCATATAGCACTGCATTTTATGTATTTTTGTTTCTCACTGAATATTAATTGAACTGAAAATTGTGGCTCTGTGTCTCAAGAGTTAGTTCCCACTCCCCCTCCCTGTTCTTGTTTTGGTGTTAATCTTGGTGGCTTTGAAATTGCATGCCCCTCTTGTAAATTTGTATTTGGATACTCCTTCTGGGCCCATCTCATTTGCTCACTCAACTGAGTGCAGAGAGGTCATATTCTCATTTCAGGCACTCCTACTGTGTACAAAGAGAGCATTTGGGAAGGAAAAAAAATTATAAGATTGTTTCCTGCCTTTCCTGTAAGTACTCTAGTCCACATACAGATTTGCTGTATCTAGGACTATTTTTAAGCTTCTGAGCCCCCAAACCTTTCTTTGTTGGAGAGAAGCCTTCTAGCTTAATTTTCTTTCTTAGAACTAGCCAGTTTTTTTACTTTCAGCACTCAAATCTGTTTATTTGAGCTCAGCACTTGTTTAGAACTCATTGTAAGCACTAAATAAGCTACAAATTACTACAGCACTCAACTTTCCACACTTGTCTAGAGGAAAGCAGTTTTTAGTACTTAATAAGCACCTATCCAGGCATGTCTAAGGGTCAGCTCCTGGTGTTTTCTCCTGTCTACCTGATGAATCTGGGCATCTTGGGTAAATGTGGCAATTGCCTCATGTACACAGACAACCCTCTCCTCCTACCACCCAACACTACAACCTGTGAGAGATGCACTTATATAGCTAAACTGGAAGCAAAGCTCTCTTCACCCAAGACTGGACTAAACAGTCAAGAGGAGAGGGTAAACACTCGCACTACACCACACTCATCACATAGTCCCTCAAAACTTACACCACCAAAACACACACATAGAAACACAAAACAAGCACCTGTGTTCACGGAGGCTCTCAATAAAAACCTGCCCAAGCAACAGGGACCTCCAAAGCAGAAATTCAAGCAAACTCCACCCCCCCCAACACAACCCAAATGACACATAGCCCACAAACTCAGTGTGTCACTCAACCACAGCCCATAAGGCATAACAACCTACTCAACACTCTAGTCATAGGTGACTCTATAGTCAGGCACACTGATATTCCACTCACCAGGCTAAACAAGGAGAAAGTTACTGTCAGCTGCCTGTCAGGTGCCAGGATCTGCCACATAATGCATGCACTTAGGTCACTCCACAACAAATATGACTCTGTTATTGCCCATGTTGGTGTGAATGACCTGAGACATACCTCCCTGGACTACATGAAAAGAGACATGGAGGAACTCTCCGATCTTGTAGCCCAGGCAGGTATGACCCTAGCCCTGAGTAGCATCCTGCCATCACCCAGAATTATACCACAGTACAAGAACAAAATGATTGACTTCAACAATTGGCTAAGCTTCTGGTGTCATTCTAAGGGGATCCAGTATCTGTCTAAGTGGGATGACATGATCGACAGACCATGATGCATTGCCAGAGATGGACTGCACCTGTCACCCTTGGGATTCTGGATACTGCCTAAGGTTCTTGCCACCCCTATAGTGCCTTTTTTAGGCAAGGTTCAAATGACAAATTCACCACCATAACAGGTACAAGCAAGCAAAATCTGAGGGTAATGCAACTCAATGCTAGAAGTCTACACCTCAAAATACACTCACTCGAGGCACTCCTTAAAATGGAGAACATTGACATCTGTGCAGTGACAGAGACCTGGTTCAAAGCTCCAGAGAGCAGCCCTGCATTACCAGGCTATAATTCATACCACACCTTTCGGCCACCTAACCCGGACCAAAGCACAAAAGGCAGAGGCGTGTCCATATTCATTAAGGATATCTACACCTCCAGGCTAGTTTCACAGCATAATGCATCCGAGATTATCCTAGTGCAACTAACTCTGGGCAAGACCGTAGTCCAAACTGTAGCTCCTCATTTCTTGATACACTGGAAAATATTAGGGTACAACTCAACACCATACAAATGGGCGATTTTAACTACCCCACCATTAACTGGGGAAACTACTCATGTGCCAACTCTTTTGCTCATTGTTTTCTGGAATTCATAAATTCCAACACTTTGGATCAACTTATTCACACCCCCACCATGTGGCAGCAATATCTTAGACCTGGTCATTACCAACATGGGTGACCGGTGTTCCACACCAGAGGTCAATTCCTAGTTGGTCAGATCTGACCACAAGCTAATCACCCTAGACATCCACATCCCGCCCCCACCCCCCATTAGGAAAACCATCGTAAAAAACGTCTCCAAAGCCAACTTCATACTTCTTAAGACAGAAGTGGCAAACTTCATGACACCCACGCAGATGGAGAATAGAGGTACAACTGCTGAATCCTACACAATGCATTTTATAAGCACTTACACGAGTGCATGGATCGTGCTATCGATAACAGAACCAAGATGCTATCCTTCAAAAAAAGGAAGCCAATCTGGTGGTCATCTGTCATAAACAAACTCTACAACAGAAGAAACTGTTGCAAAAAAGTATAAAATCCCATGACTGGAGGAGCTCCCTGCTCAGCCTCAGTAAGAAGCTGAGATCCCTCATAAAATCCTCCAAAGCTAGTTACGAAAACAAAATTGCCACTGACTCTAAAGACAACCACAAAGCATTCTATAGTTATGTCAAGAATCTCAAAGGCAACACTCAGATCTGCTCTGAGTTACAGCACAATGGCAATAAATATACAGAACCAACTAATATTGCCGACATCCTGGCAGATAGGTTCGGTGCTAACTTTACCCCCCTCTCACCCCCTAGAGGGCCCATTTCTATACTGGAAGAATGCAAAGTTCCTGTAATCATGACTGCACAGGTAAAAAACACACTCCCCAAAGCCAAGAACACAGCATCCATGGAACCTGACAATATCCCAAGCTGCATTCTACAAGAGCTACAGAACAAACTGGCACCCCACCTAAGTACCATCTTCAATCATAGCCTCACCTCAGGGTTTGTGCCTGTTGAATGGCGCACCGCAACAGTTATCCAACTCCACAAAGGGGGAGCCACAATGGTCCCTGGAAACTATCGCCCCATTAGCCTGACGAGCCTGGTCTGCAAGGCCATGGAACGTATCATCATGGAACTCATAAACAAAGACATTGGTAATCTCCAAACTCTGGACCCCTCCCAGTTTTGGTTTATAAAAGGCAGATCATTTCTCGTAAACCTGATAGACTTCTTTTAAGCAGTCACCAAAGCCACAGATGATGGTATGGTGGTTCACACAGCCTATCTAGATCTCGCCAAGGCTTTCAACACCATCCCCCACTCTGGAATTATAGATAAACTCACTAAACTAGGTATAAATCCCTATGTCACAAGATGGGTTGCCAACTGGCTCATGGACAGAACCCACACTGTGAAAGTAGCAGACTCCAAATCCGACTTCAGACCAGTGACAAGTGGAGTGCCACAGGGTTCAGTCCTGGGTCCTCTCCTGTTTGGTATCTACTTCTCTGAAGTACAGCCTAACACAGAAGGTCTTTGGCTAATGAAATTTGCAGATGACTGCAAACTAGGAGCCATAATCAAAACTCCTAACAATGTGGACATCCTACAAAAGGGCCTCACTGAGACAGATGCCTGGTGTCAAAGCCATGGCCTGAAGCTCAGTGCCAAAAATTGCACTGTCATCCCCTTTGGTAAAAACTCTGTACCCATGAACTACCACATAGGTGGTAGTCTACTCAACACTGAAAGCGTGATAAGAGACCTTGGGACACAGGTGGACAGTAGTCTCTCCTTTGATAATCACATTGCCACAGTCATTAGGAAATCCTTCTACATGGCACACCTCACCACAAAAGGTTTCTCATCCAGAAAAAAAAGAGGTCATTGTTCCCCTCTACTCATTACTCATTAGACCCATTATAGACGACAGCACCCCTCTTGGTATGTACCTCACAAGACATCTACAACAACTGGAGAGGCCACAAAAATACCTCACAAAGAGGATTACTGGCCTCAAACAGATGCCCTACGCAGACCATCTAAAAAAACTCCAGCTTCATTCCGCCGCATATCGCCTACTCAGAGGCGATCTCTGCCTAACATACAAAGCTATGTCAAACCCAGAGCTGTTGGACATGCTCCACTTAAAGAAATCTCAATCCCTCCGAGCTACATGCTGTAGGGACCTAAACCTTGTCACCACAACAAACAGAACATGCTGGAGGGATAGATTCCTGTCACAGAGACTTCCCATACTCTGGAACATACTACCTATCTATGTCAAACAGAGCTCCTCATTAGCACTCTTCAAGAAAAATCTTGATGACTGGATGGGAAATAGGAAATTCACCCCAGGGATCACTTCTGTGGCTCTGCTCGATAGGGGCACTGGAAAATAATTTTCTTGGGTGGCGAAAGCCAGGATAGCTTTTTGGCAGGGCTCATATAGGCCCTAGGGCCAATAGCCTAGTACCTACCTATGAACCTATGAACCTGTGACCCTATGAACATAGACACCAAAACCCCATAACAGCGAAAGCTCAGGTCAGCAATTTTTTTCCCAGGGAAAAAAAATCACTTGGCCTGAGCCATGACATTGCCCTTTACCCCACTGTAGTGCAATCTCAGAGTTGTTATATTTATTTGGGGGGTGGGGGCACAGCCTCCCACATTGGTGGTGTGGGGGGGCAAAGCCCCCCACTTTGCTATGTTTTAAGTGGCTTGTTGTGTTGTGTTGGTCTACCGTGACCCGGGGTTTCGCTGTTATGGAGTTTTGGGGTCTATGTGTCAGCGAAACGGCATTCGCTGTAATGCCATTTCCCCTGATCTAATATAGACCCCATGTGCTACTGTAAGTGAGATTGCAGAGAAAACTGCAGCATTGTACTACCACTCACCATTGCTTGGCATTGCTGCATGATGCGAAAATACATGCAAACATACAGGCCAAAAAGTGAAGAGATCCATTGCTTTTTCTTCTACTTATATTTGTTGTGTGTGATTCTATTTTTAGACCAGATTATAGGTGTTACATTGGTAGACAGAAAATGTGAAATGGGGGGCAAACAGAGGAAAGAACAAAGGGAAATTAATACAGGAATGTGCAGGAGGGAGGTAGGAAAGAACTACAGCTATCCATTTCTTCAACAGTAAAAACTGATCATATGTGCAGAATATTAGCTGAATTTGGACTGTCACCTCCAGAGAGAGGGGTGACAACAAAGCAATCATGTTGTATAGCCAATTAGACTGAATCAAGTATGTCAAGAAGACATTTTTTTTGAGGAACAGGTGCCCTTTTTGCCCCTTTTTTAATTCAATAAGAGAGGACTGCTGGGTATGGGATGTAAGTATGTCTGGGGCAGGTAAGTTGGGTAGGTGAGGAAGCAAATGCAAACAAATAGGTCAAGCAAGAAAAGAGACAGGGATGGTGAGTGACACAAAAGGTTGGGGAATGCCATGACTGGGGTGAGGGAGGGGACAACCCAGGCTCATGCCCGTCAAGCTTGGAGACAGTGAAAATTGAGTCCTCATCCACTGGACTGTCATCACTGTCCTCTTACTCGAACAGTGGATGGAGTGCTTGATGTCTTCTCCTCTCCATAGAACAAGAATAAGAGCAGCCTCTCCATCCAGCATAGATGTACAGCAATGGTGAGGTACACAACCCTATGCACCATCCCTGGCATCTCCCTGTGGGTTATGAAATCACCACCTCTGTCACTGCTCCTGGAAGGTACCACTGCACCAGCTTCTGGGGTAGTACTAACTGAGGGCACAGTGCTGCCAGGTGGGCTGCTAGATGTGCTGGGCATCAGTGCTGGAGCCGGTGGAGTGGCAGCAGACTGAGCCAGTGGGGCTGACCTACTTCACTGTGCTGTGTAGCATTTAGTGATGTGGTACACATGGATGACATGGAATGACTCTGACAACACAGAATAGAAAATATAAAAAGAGAGATAAGGGTTGGGGTGAGAGAAAAAAAGAGATAAAATTAATACCATCATATGTGACATACAATGCATTAACAGACATATACAATTCTTTTATCAGAAGTATTACATTTAAGTATACATTCTAACAGATGCACACTATACTACAGATTGCTGAAAGTAATCCTTGAAATGTACATATATTCAACATATATGTGTTAAAAATATACAGATTACAGGTTTACAACAGTTCATTTGTGCCACTAGTATAGAGTTTTTAATTTATGGTAAATATTATTGAAGAAATAACAGCACTGTATAGTTGTGAATCATGATATTTGAACCCACAACCTCTGACTACAGTCTAATAATGGACCCTTGCAACTAGTTTGTGTTACAGACTAATGCATGCATACTTGTATTTACAGTTAGGATATAAATGCTCACTTTGGTACAAATGTATAAAAAACCAACAAACTACTTTTAACATTTAAAGCTACAATAACACTTTTCTTCTGCTGTATTTATTTATTTACATTTGTTTACTAGGATAGTACACTGGGCCAAGATGAGCTCATTTTCAGTGGAGGCCTGGGGAGAAAAGCACAAGACAAAGTAATTATGTAGAAGCATATGTTACAACATTATACATATACTATAAAGCAATGCATTACATATGAGCAGCATAGTACAAATTCAATGCAGCAACATACAGTGGAGAGTAATAAACAGTCCTATAAAAACAACATACAAATAGGTCAATACAAGACCAGATCATGGCTCATAACAATACATTTAGCAGTAAGTCCACTTGGTGATAGGAAGAGCTTGGTGTGAAATCAATGCAAGATGTAAGATAGTACTATCTAAGTAGTTTGTATAAGCCAGATACCAGGAGGCTGAGGTTTAAGAGAAGGTTAGGAATAGAGAAACATAGTCTGGATGTAAGAGCAGCTAAAGGTTATTATAGCATTACTTTGAGAGTACATGTAGAAGGAAAGTCTTTCAGAAGAGAACACGGGCTGTTATTTATAGTGCAAGAAAGGGAAGAATCTGGGGTAGGAAGAGAAAGATGAGGGTTCAGGTTATAGGAACTATATCCTTAGTACAGTTGCACTGCCATAGAGAGGTGAGGCATTGTTTTGGGTATTTCTTAAAGAGTGGGGCACTGCTGGTAGACCTGATTGTTGGTGGGGGATTATTCCATAGTTTAGCTACAGTAAAGGAGCAGCACATTTGTCCTGCAACACGGATTGGTTTCACTACATTTAGGACCAGTTTGTTACTTGATCAAAGAGGTCTGTTTAGATGATATTGTGTGAGTAGGGAAGACAAGGAAGGGCAGTTAGATGATTTATAAATAAATGTGTATGCAGTGGTTAATTGAATATGTGACAAGTGATGTGGTAGATCCAACCAGTTTAGTTGGTTCAGAGATGTGCAGTGGTGAGAAGAATAACTCATATTTGTTATGAATTTAGTGATTTTATTGTAGAATGAGGCTAATTTGGTTTTGAGAGAGGCTTGAATATTGGTCAGGAGAAGTGCACCATAAAGAAGAAAGGGTAGTAGGAAAGAAGAGGTGAGAGATAATTTTCTGGAGTGGAGTCCAATAAATTTCCTGGACTCCTGGACACCCCACCTCTGTGCCCTAAACTTGGCACCTTCCTCTCCAGTGCTAGCCATGTATACCAGCCAGACTAGAGCAATAGAATCTGATGCTTTCCTGTCAATTCCATTTATTGCGTTTGCTTGCAGTGAGCATACCTGAGCACCAATGCCAACCGTATTTGCATGATGTTAAGCAGAACACAGCAGTGTCAAGCAGGGAGGAATTAAATACTTGAAATTGGAAGGTTAATCTGACACCTGGCCTTAGTTTGAGGGGTATCTACTAATGTAGCCTGGAAATATATATTGGAAATTGGAAGGCAACTATGTTAAGTTTGCAGATCTGCATTGGGGGGTATAAATGTAATGACCTGACACATTTAGTTTTGCATTTATACACTGAGTAAAATTGATCTTTCCACTATGGGATTCAAACCTAGGCATAAGGGACAAAACATTTTCTTCCACAGCATTGATTTTCCATCTTTGCCACAGAAGAAGTACTGCACAGACATAGTCTGGAATCATACAAAAATACAGGTGACAGTTTGAGCTGTTACACATATATGTGTGCTACCTGACAGTGTTGCTGGATATAGATCCAGTTGTGTGTGTGTCTTTTGTAATTGTGAAGCCCATGCAACTGCAGATAGCAGAATTATATTTACAGAAATATAGTAGACATTATACCCTCAGTCATAGATATGAAAACACAGTAATGGTTTCTCATCCCTCAAACATATAATTTATATCAGCTCCATTATCTAAAGTGTTAAAAGTGAGAGTGAATATACTGGGAGGTGGAGCAGTGGTAAAAATGTATGGAGTATCCTGTATTAGAACCCAGGATCATGTGTTACACCTGTTGTGGCAAGACTGTAAAAATAACCATTGTCTGTTTTTCAGTTCATTGCTATAAACTGCACTGCCACAATAGTAAAAAAAAAAAGTTGCACACCCTGTACTGAAACCCAGGACCCTCTGTACTCTAGCCCTACACTTTTGACTGCTGCCACAGGACTAGTTGCATAGCATTTCCCTAATTTCCTAATAATTCTTAAGATCTCTGTGTTAATTGCAGCACAATGATGCTTAGTGGGTTTGCTTAGTGCCCAACAAAATTAATTGAATGTATCTGGTTTCAGTTATTTGCTGTCTGAGTTCTGTCTGCAGGTGTTTGATGGTTGCAGCTGCTGGGGAACCTTGCTAACCACCGTGCAAAGTCGCTAAGTGCAGTTGCATGATGGAAGATTTAATATGCAACACTATATTGTTTTTAACCTTTGCCCTTTTACAGACACCCTGTTTGCAAGTGTTCTCCAGATGTTCTGTCTGTTTACTGGGTGGGCCACTAGTCCAGTTGTGCACTGCTGCACTTCACAGAATTGAGATAAGCAAAGCCAAACCTGATATTCATTTTTCTCCTTTTCCTGTGCTTGCACTAAGTGGTGCATTGAGCAAACACTGCCCCTGCAAAAATAAAAAAAAAGAAATAAAAGGGAAAAGTGGGTGAAATGAAGAAAAGCAATCTATGACATACACAGTACAAAATGTTAGTACACATGAGATATTTCTACAAAGGTCTGGATTTGAACTCTCTCTCCAATGAACCTTCAGAACAAAGTAAAGATGCCTTATCCCTCTTTGTCACACAAACAGCTTGGCAGCAATGAACTGAAATAAATTTCCATACAACCAACTGCAACATTATCTACAGTAATAGGAAACCATACAACTGTTATTTGTACATTTATTATTGTTGGACGCAGTGCACTAAGTGAGCATACAACCAGTTATGAGTATTGCTATCAAATAAGCAGCTCTGTCTTACCTTTCTGTGTTTGTTGGTCATACTTCACCTATCTGACCAGTAATCTGAGACATGCAGTATGTAAGCCATTCTATATTATTGTCCTTAAAATGTGTGAGGATATTAAATGGCAATAATATAACATGCAGTTACCAACAAATGAAGGGGAGGTTAGATGTTAATGGACAGAACATGTGAACTTTGTGCATATATATATATATATATATATATATATATATATATATATATATATATATACACACATATGTACCTAAATATACATTGACTAGCCAAGGCTTTTACACATTTATCTGTATGCATTTGTTAAGCTTTTACATGTTTATCTGTATGCATTTGTTAGAAGTGTAATGATGACATGGGCATGTTTGTCAGGCCGTTTTACAGGTATACATGATGGGCAATACCTTAACATGGAATGTTCTGTGTTAAATCTGAGACATGTTTCAGGGACAGTTCATTTGATAGCACTTTTAGCATTTCAGAGATGGTTTGTTAACAAAATATGTCATTTGCCTGTTCTTTTGGGGGTGGCGGAGCAAAACTACATTTCTGTTTTCACACAAACAAGTATATTTTGCTACTGTTACTCTCCTTTTTTTTGCATCCAGCCTTTTTTTCGTATTTCAAATCTCTAGACTATTTTATGTTTCTTCAGTGGTTAATACTGAAATGCTACCTTTTCTGTTTTATGTGGGAACAGTTTTTTTAAGTTATGTGACCTTGATGTGTATTATCCTTCTGTCTTTCAGGATACCTAGGACTATGTCATCCAGGAACAATACACTCCAGAATCAATGCTTACCTTGTAAATCCAGCAGTTGCAACAGTTTACCTTAGGGCTGGCTCTGTCTGATGCAAGCAGTACACAGCCAATGCATGGGGAAGTAGGGGTTGTGACAGTTGAATGGTATCAATGTTATTATATTTATGTCATAGGAGGAAGGTTTTAGGCTCTTAGGTGGTGAGTGAGTATGCTATGCATTGTCTATTAGCCAATGTGAGGGCATATTGAGCATGCCTGTCTGCCTAGACCAACAGCAGCTGCTGCTTCCCACTCTGACTCCTCACCCATGTGTGGCTATGGTGACCTTGGCGTTGGTGATGGGATGTGTGCTCCTTCCCCTTGTGGATCCTGCTAAAGCTGTTTTCTCAGGATGATGTTGTGCAGCATGACAGATACTATTAATATTTCAGTACATGTCTGTGGATTGCACTGCAGTGCTCCAGCAGATGGATCTAGCCACCAGAACCACGACTTCAGCAGCCCAAACACATGATATTGTATGACATTTTTGGTTTGATCATGTTACTCATTATGGCATTCTTCAGCAGGTGTGTGTAAATTTCTGATGGGTGTCATCAGCCACAGTTCCAGTGCATAACCTGCATCCTCCAGTAAATGACCCTGTGGGATAAACCCCAGTGAACATCTGATACAGTTGGGAGATTGCCAAATTCCAGTAATAATGGCCACACAGGTACAAACCGCATTTTCCAAAGCTAAGAATACAGAATCCATGAGACTATATGACATCCTAGGCTGTGTACTACATGAACTACAAAATGAACTGGCACCTCACCTAAATGTCATGTTTAATCATAGCTTCACCTCAGGCTCTGTGCCCACTGAGTGGTGCACAGCTACAGTTATCCCACTCCACAAGGGGGGATCTATCTTGGATCCTGGAAACTACCGCCCCATCAGTCTGATGAGCCTGATCTGCAATGCCATGGAACGTATCATTATGGAACGTATAAGCAAAGACATTGGAAACCTTCAAACACTGGACCCCACCCAGTTTGGGTTTGTGAAGGGCCAGTCTTGTCTCCTGAACCTGATTGACTTCTTCAAATCAGTCTCCAGAGTTGTAGACGAGAGTAAGGCGGTCCACACAGCCTATCTGGACCTTGCCAAGGCCTTCAACACCACCCCCCACACTGGAATCATAGACAAACTTATTAAGCTGGGCATTAATCCCTACGTAACTTGATGGGTTGCCAACTGGCTTACTGACAGAACCCACACTGTAAAAGTAGCCAACTCCAAATCCAGCTCCAGACAAGTGACAAGTGGAGTACCTCAGGGTTCAGTCCTGGGGCCGCTCTTGTTTGGCATCTACTTCTCTGAAGTACAGGTCAACACTAAGGGACTCTGGCTAATAAAGTTCGCAGATGACTGCAAACTGGGAGCCATTATTGAATCCCCAAATGATGTGGATATTCTACAAAAGGGCCTTACAGAAACAGATGCTTGGTGCCAGAGCCATGGGCTCAAGCTCAGTGAAGAAATGTATAATTATCTCCTTTGGGAAAAAACATGTACCCATGAATTACCACATAGGTGGCAGCACACTAAACACCGAAAGTGTGATAAGAGACTTAGGGACACAGGTGGACAGTGATCTCACCTTCGATAACCACATCACCACAACTGTCAGGAAATCCTTCTATGTGGCACACCTCATCACTAAGGGCTTTTCATACAGAAAAAAGGAGGTCATTGTCCCACTGTACTCATCCTTCATTAGACCCATTACAGAATACAATGCCCCATGTGGTATGAACCTCTCAAGACATCTGCAACAACTGGAAAGGCCACAGAAACACCTCACTAAAAGAATCACAGGCCTAAAGCAGATGCCCTATGCTGACCATGTAAAAAAAAACTCCAGCTATACTCTGTCACATATTGTCTACTCAGAGGTGATCTCTGCTTAACATACAAGGCCATGTCAAACCCAGAGCTGTTGGACATGCTACACTTAAAGAAATCCCAATCCCTCAGAGCCAGATACTCCAGGGATTTAAACCTTGTCATCACAATGAACAAAACATACTGGAGGGATAGGTTCCTGACCCAGAGACTCCCCAGACTCTGGAATAGACTGCCCATACATGTCAAGCAGAGCGCCTCTTTGGACCTCTTCAAAAGGAACCTTAACGATTGGATGGGATATAGGAAATTCACCCCTTGGACCACGTCAGTCACCCTGCTATACAGGGGTCCAGGGAAGTAAATACTGTGGGAAGAAATAGCCACGGAATTGTTATGGTTAGGTATGTATAGGCCCTAGGGCCGATAGCCTAGTACCAACCTATGAACCTATGAACCTAAGATATGCAAATGATGGCAACTGCCTGGTTTGCCAACACACACATTCAGGATGATTCCCCTTGGCATTACACATGACTTTGCAGTCAGTAGAGTGAAAGTCCTTTCTATTAATATAGGGCTTTCCTAATTCCCCACGTGGTGCCTTAATTTTGACATGTGTGCAATCTGTGGTACCCAGTACTTCAGGGTAGTGTGCTACAGGGTATAATACCTGCGTATTTCTGGCCCTATACTCAGGAGTATGGGGAAAATATATGTGGTCACTAGTATGTTGGAGCATAGCATTCAAGAACTGATGGAGGATTCTGTATGTTGATGCCAGTGACACCCCCAGCATGCTGCCTGTTGGGCTCTGAAAGGTATCTGTAGCTAATATTCTAAGTGCTACATATACCTTTGTCTTCACTGAGTTAGGTTTCCTTTGGTTTGCCCTGTCTCTGAGTTGAGGACAACAGAAGTTGCAGAGCTCCTGTAGTGTGTCTCTATCCACACTGTAGCACTCTACAATTTCTGCATCATATAGATTGTGATAAGTTACCTAGGTTCTTAAAACTCTTGTTCTTCTTGGACTTGGTCTATTAGCAGCAGCAGCATCATAGACTTCAGCCTATTGCATATGCACATGAATTACAGCAACAGTAGCCCCTAACATTGTTTCTGTGTAGACTTCTTTCCTTGGCTGTATTCCAATAGGTTCTGTAATTCACAGGGAAAACCAGCACTAAGTTTACACAGTTGCATTATAGCTTGTTGAGCTCCTCCATCTTGTATTGGTTGATTAGCATACAGTGCAGATGCTTATGTTGTAGTTTGCATGCCACAGTGATTAGCTTGTTTGTGTTGCTGTGCGCTGCTCTGTACATTGTGTAGTGCTGCTTACTGAATCCAAAATGGCATGCTGTGACAAGCACATGGTGTAAAAAAAACTGTGTAGGTTTATTGAATCTGGCCATTTATTTATTTACACATAACTTTTTATAATAATGCTATATGCATTATTAACATAACTTTTTATATATTTTTGGATCATGCACTCATCCGAATGGTGTGTGTCACATAACTCAACCCCAGCATTAAATCCTCAGTTTCATTGTGACCTTGAGACAGGCCATCTGCATTATGGTAGACTGAGCCTGGCCTATACTAAATTTTAAATTTAAATGGCTGCAAAGACAAAGGTTGCATACAGAGCTTTGTGCTTCCATCCTGTTGTTGATATAATCATAAAAGGGGAGCATGATCTGTTAGTACAGGGAATTCTCTCCCCCTGACAGATAGTACTTTAGAGAGACCAAATGCTCACTTGATGGCTAGGCATTCTCTTTTAACCAGAGATACTTAGCCTCTGCTTTGCTTAGTTTTTGACCAGGGAAGCAGATAGTATACTCCTCTTTATTAAAAGTCTATGAGTTCACCACTCTTAAACCCAATTGTGATGCATATGTATAGATTAGAAAAGTTTTATTAAAGCCAGGAGATGCCAACACAGGATCTGGACATAATGTTTTCTTTAACTGGCTACAAGAAGTGTCTGCTTCTGCTGTTTTTGTTATTTTGGGGAGAATCTTCCCTTGGTCAGATCAGTGATGTGACATGCTATCACTGCAAAATGTGGCACAGTCGTCTGATAATACCCTTGTAGCTCTAAAATGCCCTCATTTTTTTGTAGTTGATTGTTTTTACTTTCTGGAATGTAAAAGTTTCTTATTACTGCTGCCATCTTTGGATTTCAGGGTTCAACAGTTCCTCTTTCTATGATATTCCAAATGTATTTAATGTCAGTCATGCCTACCTTGCTGTTGGTTGCATTCACAGTTAGTCCTGCTTACCTCAAAATGTCTAGTGCAGCCTGTATCTTAACCAGGTGCAAGCTGCAGTCCTCAAAAAGTACAACAACATTGTCAAGATAAGCTGCAACTTAGCTGGTTTGGGGTTTCAAAACTCTGCCGAGTAATCTTTGAAAGGCAGTTGAGGTAACATTTAGTCCAAAACGAAAAACATTATACTGGATTAATCCACTGGTACTGAGAAGGCTGTCTTTTTTTTGGCCTAAACTTTTAGAGCAATCTGCCAGTAATCTTTTGTCAGGTCTACTGTAGTTAAGAATCCTGTCTTATAGTAGCATAGCTAGGGAAAGCGCTCACATTCTAATTAAATTTCTTTTTTGCACCATTATTGGACTATTTTCGATTTTCATTAGACTGTTTCATGCTGATTCCGTTTGGATTTACTACTGAGATTTTGCATTTGTTCGTGGTGAGAGGACCTGGTATCTACTACCCAGCATAGCTAGGGTGGGGTGAGAGGGGTAACTGCCCTGGGTGTAAAGTGCTGAGAGGTTCGTGATCAACAAATCCTGATCTCTAATGCAAGACTGGCTTTTAAAAGCCAGTATTGGAATTGCGGTCAAATCTGAGTGCTGTAGCACTATCTGGCTGGTGTAAACTGCAGCAACTGCCTGCTACATTGTAGCAAGGAGTTTGCTACAGTTTATAAGAAAACATTTTTTTGTAACTAAAACATGAGTGTTGTAGAGTTCCATGCAGGCAGGGTATAAACTGTAACAACTGTTTCATTCTACATCTTTATTATGATCAACAGGGTCTTCATAAGTATTTCTCCAAAATGTGTCTATTTCTTTTCTTTTCTTTTTTTTTTTTGGCAGTCATAGCTCTCAACCTTCCATCTCTAAAATGAGGAACACTAGCCCTCATAATGTGGAACAAATGGACAAAATATGGAACACATACTAATGGCTTACTAACAACTTCAACTAGGAACGTCATAGGATGGTTAAAATATGCTGGTTTTACTTATAAAGAAGATCATTTAATGAATTAATATGATTAATTTCTATTTACAATGCATTTTGCTAAAAAAAAATTCCTAACACTGAATGTGCGACAGAGACTTTCAGTGTGGAACTTCGAGGAATGTGAACTTTTTAAGACCCCAAATGAGGTACGTTCCTCGTAATGAGGTACACTTGAGGGGTATGGGCAGCATTTCTATTCCTCTTGCTTTCTTTTTAAAGTCTCTATAAAACTTATTTGGGTCATCAATGAACTGCTTATTTTGTACTTTTTCTTTATATTTACCTATGCATCTTGAAACTTTTTCTGCTTATCTTGATATTTTTAGTTTATTATCGGTGAAATTGTATGATAAACCCTGATCTGTTTTAATACTTTGCATTGCTTTTACTACATCTATCTTTCCTTGTATCTTTGATGATGTGATCCCTTTTCTATATTCTTCTAACAGTGATGCCTTTTCTCTTAATTTCTTTGTATTTTTCTCTTTTCGATGCTTGCATGGTGGCATTTTTCTTACTCTATTATTAATTTAGCTATATAGTAATATATTCTATTTATTTCTGATATATTACATGAATTTCTCTCAATAGTCCTGATTACTGTAGTCATCTGTTTTACCATTCATCTAACATTTTGGGTCTTATGTACTGTCTACAATCCTTATTTGTTTATCTATCTTAATATGTTTATCCATTTCTATTAAATCAAGATGGTCTTTCCTTAAATAATTTTCTTCTATACTGAGAGGATTTTCTTTGTTCTCTGTTCCTTGTGAGTATTTAACAGAAATTTCCAGAACATCTTTTTCTGACATATCCTCTTCAGATGCACCCTACTTCTTCTGCTGCTGTTGCTCCTTCATTTGGGAACCCTTTGACCCATCATTCTGCAACATTACCTATGTCAGAGGCACCACTTTGTGAACACTGCACAACATTACCTGCACCAGATTTGCTGCTGTGTTTTGCTCTTTTCCTTGCTGTGCAACTTTAACTTGACTTATTCCTATCTCTTAAAGAAGGCTCCAGAGTATCACCATGTGGTAAATCTTCAGATGCTTCCTGCTCCACCTACTGCTCCTTAATCAGAGGACCCTTCATACCTTCATGCTGCAACATTACCTGGGTTGCATTTTCCACACTAAATCCTACACTTCAAAGATAATCCATAACTTCAGCTTCTATTTGTTTAACTTCTGCCTTACCAATCATCTTTTAAACATTTCCCCTTAGTTTTCTCAAATTTTTGGTCATGTGAAAATTTCCATATATGGGTGCCTTTGTGTTTATTTCTTTTCAAATAATTGTGGAGCTGCCTTTGTATTGATTAACTTGGCTTTCTCCTTTTCATAAATGTTGCTCCATACAAGTTCTCTTTTTCTTTCCCATGTCTATGCTTCTTCCTTTCAAAAATCTCTGGGGTTTGCTCTTTATGTGTTTACACTTCCTCTGTCACTTCTTTTTCCAGATGGCCCAATGATTCTTTGTCTGTGTTATGTTTTTCATGGATCTGTTGTATTAATGAATTCAAAATTGTCCTTACCGCTTTTGACGGTTTTTGATGTGCAAGTATTTTTCTTTCTGATAATTTCTCCCTTGATCTTTCTGAATATCTTCTATCTGGAAATGTTAGGCTTCTTGTATAATAAGTAACAAAACATAATTTCTTCCTTATCCTCAACAGTTCACTGTATCATCTTTATAGATCTTTCAGAACCTTCAGTATTTGTGATTTTTCTGGACTACTACTTCCTTCTACACTGGGGGGGGGGGCATTCTCCTTCTGATCTTGGCCAAATTCTTTTGTAGGAATGTTTCCATGTCCTGAGGATTCTATGCTGTCTTTTTTCCAATAATGGCACTAGTGTGTACACCAGGATTGGGCATGTTTTTATGCTGGGACCTGTGCCCCCAGCTGTCTTTTTTATTTTTTAACCTACCATTCTCCATGGTATATGCTATACAAAAAATACATACACCAGTGCCATCTTGGTGAGATTTTGTAAAAACTGGATCCACCATATGATGATACTCAACAAGACTTGATGATGAATTCAGTTCTAACAATATTACTCTCCATTTCTTGCTGATTTTGTCATCTCTCCATTTGGAACCTGTATGATTATATTGACTGCTACAAATACACTATTCATAGTATACAATGAGTACAATTAATTAGCTGATAGTGTATATATTGCAAATATTGAAAATTTGTTTATAATATGTCAGCTGCAGACAGACTGCAACTACATAACTAATCCATATGTAACTACCTTACCATCTGGATTTACATATATTTGGTTACGATATGTGAAACACAGAGATCTGCTTGCAAAAAATTATTTAGAAAAAAATAATTCACAACCAAATTACTGCTTTTTTACATCAATACCATCTTCTATTCAGGAAGCAACATTGATTCTGATCTGGACGCAGCACCATAACAGCTCTCTACTCCCTCTCAGATGACATCCTATTCAATATGGAAAAAGGCAACCTGACAGAAGTCATTTTTATTGACCTCACAAAAGCCTTTGATATAATTGATCACAACTATTTGACAAATTAACTGAAATAAGCATCAGTGATGATGTAAAAGCTTGGTTTGCAGACTTTCTCATCAATAGAGCCTTCAAGGTGAATGTAGGTACTACCACCTCTGAAACAGCTCCTCTTAAGAAAGGAGTCCCCCGGTATTCCACTTTAGCCCCCTTTACTCATTTCAATATTTATCAACACCCCCCATCTGATCATCTTTAGATACCTCTAATTCTTTATGCAGCTGACATGGTCTTCTACAGGTCAATCAAATCCCACTCTGACATAAAATATATAATCATCATATAAGATAAAGCAGTCTACTGAATTTAGATATTAAAGACGGGATTTAATAACATGGGCTTGTGTATAATAACACTACTGTCTTAACTTGTCATAAATGTCATATACTACATTTAACATCAAGTGGAAGCATGATGATTTTCTTATATAAGTAAATATGTATAACAAGTCATGTAATTGCTTTAACTTGAATTGTAGTTTTTGTAACCCATCTTGGACCATATATAATACTTAAGTGGTTACCAAGGTAACTAATGTTTTATACATGACATCAAATTGAGAAAGTTGTTCAAGGGAAACAATAGAAGCCTGAACTAAGAATGTCACAGAATGTAACAATCACATTCTGAAAAAATAGTATTAAATTGACAATAATCACTCAGTTTAACCTTTGCTGATTATACAAAATAGAATGTTTTATATTCAGAAATAACAGATATGAAAATCCTTATGTGTAGGAAATGGGGGGAAGAGGGATGCACTGATAATTAAAATGCACTAACTTTCATCAATATTTACATAAAACAAACTTGATGCTTTAGGTAAGTTAGCAACAAACAAAGTGATTAAGTAAATGCTGGCAAACAATGAAATATAACTTCTGATATATCCAGTAAATACATTGTATTATAAACATTAGGTATACATTTTATTACCATCTATTTATATTAAGTAATAAGTTTTGAAAGACTTCATCAATAAGGGTGAATATGTTAAATAGCTATGTGCTATAATCTTTTACAGAGGTTTTATCCATGATACATCCTACTTTTCTATAATTTAATTGCTTGTCATTTATCTTTCATGTAAATAATAATTGCTTATATAATAAGTATACATTTATATTGTATTAGACTTCTGTCTAATCTACAATAGTACTATATCTGCTCAAAATAATATAAATATTGCTTATTCCTATTACAAATATTCTCCATATGATTATTCAATTTATGGAGCTCAGATGTTCTGGATTGTCAAGGTATGAGTGATAGTCTGATGGACTTAGGTTTATACATCAGATTAGGAATGATTTTTATTCCATGGCTAGTGCGGCTCTTAGTTTTGTTAACATTTATTAATTTAAATTTATTTCATAAAAATTTTTTAGTATGCCTGACCAAAACATTACTTTATTGGTAAACACTCAATGTATAAAACTGATAATTTCCTTTAAAAGCTCAAACATATACTTTTTAGTTATCAGAGAAAATGTTTAATGGTCACAATAAAAAAAAAAAAATACATAGTCTAAATAACCTAAGATGAATTTAACTTTATTATCTTTAAATACCAATGGCTTAAATAATCCTAGCAAGAGATCAAATCTACTGAAATATTTAAAACTGAACAAAGCACAAATTGTCTTCCTTCAAGAAACTCATTTCAAAACAAATGGCAATTACAAATGGAATCCTAAGGAATATATGATATTTGTGCAATACACATATAAGACAAAAACAAATGGGGTAACAAATTTATGGAAAACAAATGTGATTAACCCAAAAATCATTTATAAGTATGAAGATAAAGAAGGCCTTATGGCATTAGTAATAGTTAAATATAATAGCAGAATATGGATCCTACCCAGTCTATACTGGTTCCTAGGCATTGGATCAGGCACTGTAAAAAACACTTGGATTTCATGTTCAATAATTAAAAAGGCAACTTAATATTAGGAAGAGATTTTAACCATATATTTGATATTTCTGAAACTACAAATAAAAGACCACTGAGTACATCTGCTGTATCAAAAACTTTAAACAAGTGGATAGAATCATTTAATCTTGTAGATACTTTCAAATTTAAAGAAGATAAATCTTTGTTGTTTTCCCATCAAGATCACAGATTTCATACCCAAACTGGAATAGATAAAATATTTGCTGCCATGACTTATACTTTAAAATCATTAATTTCTCAATCATACCCTGCCCCTTTTCAGACTACAATTAGGTGGTCTAATGGTTAAGGTGTTTGCCTTACAAACACAAGGTGCAGGGATTGAGTCTTACAAGGGATAATTAGCTAGGCTTAAAATGGCTTGCAAGGGCAGTTAGCCTAGTACTAATCTATGAACCTATGAACCTAATCTATGAACCTTTGAACCTATAAAACTTCAAAATGGGTGCAAACCATTAATCTTTAATTCCAGAATTCCAGCATATATAACTAAAATGAAAGAGTTCAAACCCTGGTTATTATCTGAATTACAGTTCTTCTTAGATATTAATTATACCACAGAGATAAATAAAATAATGATATGGGACTCATTAAAAGCTTACATATATGGTAAAACCCTAACTTGGTATAAAAAAAATCAGAGAATGGGATTCTGAATTATTAGATCTATAATCCAAACTTTTGTCAGTAAAACCTGAAAAAAATCAAAATCATTTGGAGATGAAAAAGAAAGTAGAAGTATTAAACAATAAATACAACAAATTCTAAAACATAAAACTAGTTTAGCTTTAGAAAAACTAAACATTAATACCATGGGCACTTCTCCCAAATATCTACATAATTTATCCACAAGAATCAAAATATAATCAAAAGCTAATAACATTAAAAGTATCTTCCATGAAAAAAGGAGGAAATGTCTTGGATATAGGTGACATTCTTGATGCCTATAAAAATCAATATATGGAACATTTCCAAAAAGAAAATAACATATCAATCAATTAAATCTAGATGAAAATTGTTCTAATATAAAAAAATACCAGAAAAATTAAAACTAGATCTGCAAGCACCCATATCCTACAAAGAAATTACAGATACAATAAAAGAGGGTAAAATAATAAAGCTCCAGGTATAGATGGCATAATTATGTTAATATATACATTTTTTCCTTCAGAGATACTATCCCTCTTCCATAAAGCTCTATTAAAAATTATGTCACAAGCTTTAATACCACCCTCATGGAGATATTCCTTAATCACACCGATCCTAAAGGAAAACAAATCCCCAAACCTCTGTACCTCATATAGACCAATATAATTATTAAATAATGACTATAAGATATTTATGACAATATTAACTAATAGAATGAAAATACCACTATCCAAAACAATAAATAATGATCAAACTGGATGTATATATCATGGACACACACATGACAATATTAAAAGAATAAATTCTCTTATAAATTATGTTAATAAAGAAAATAAAGAAAATAAAGAAACACTTATAATTGGCTTAGATATAGAGAAAGCCTTTGATTCCCTAAATTGTGACTATTTATTGAAAATTCTGGTGTTATTTGAATTTCCTTCTTCCTTTGTTCATCTACTAAAGAATCTATATACAAATAATTTAGTGTATGTTAAGCTAGGTGCTTTCACCTCTGAATCTATACATATAACACAGCGTACCAAACAAGGATGTCCCATGCCATAGATTCCATTTGCTTTGGCTAATGAAATATTGGCAGATTGAATATGTAACAATACAAAAATCAAAGAAGTAGATGTTTATGAACAATACAATTCTAAAGTAATGCTCTTTGCTGATGACATATTATTAACATTATCCAATACAAAAGAGACATTAGAAGAATTAGACACATTTTACAGGACTTCAGGACTCCATTTCAATAAATCAAAATCAAAAGTTTTATTTTTAAATAAAAAAAGAATTGCAGACGAAGGAGAATCATATTATAGGGAAACAAAAATGTACCTTAAAATATCTATGAATTGAGTTATGCAAGGATAATAATGAATTAGTCACAAAAAACTACAATAATATCATCAATACAATTAAAATTTCTGTGGAAAAAGTGGAACAAGATAATATTAACATTTGAAGATAGACTACAGTTAATAAAAATGATTTTACTACCCAAGGTTCTATATATAGCTTTGGCAAAACAACTGTTACCAGAAAGGAATATACTCAAAGAAATAAACTCATGCCTAATAACATTTTTATGGTTTCCCAAAAGAAACAGAATAGCTTTAATACATCATATCAGAGTATGGAAAGAGGGAGGATTAAACTTTCTTGATATAGAAACATATATAAAAGCATCAATATCTAAAACAATCTCAGACTGGATAAGTCCAAAGAATTCTGCAAATTGGAAAGAATTACTAACTGTAATATCAATAAATGAATTTGATTTACAAAAAAAATTAAAATAACAGATAAAACCAATTTGCCATGGCACATATTATGTATTAGTATGTGATATAACATAACTAAGCCCACTAAAACATGTATGATTAATTATTACATTTACTCATGTATGAAAATTCTTCTTCTTCTTCCAGCTTTTTCCAGTTAGGGGTCGCCACGGCAGATCATCTGCCTGCTCATGATTGGCAATGGAGTTTTACGGTATTGAGTTGCCAGCCCAGCGCCCAACCTTCCACAGAAGGCACACGCCCGCACACACTCACACCTAGGGCCAATTTAGAGTGTCCAATCCACCTACTGCATGTCTTTGGGATGTGGGAGGAAACCAGAGCACCCAGAGGAAACCCACACAACCACAGGGAGGACATGTAGACTCTGCACAGAAGGCACCCCAGCCGAGAATCGAACCTGAGAACCTCTTGCTGTGAGGTGGCAATGCTAACCGCTGCACCACCGTGGCCACCCACTCATGTAGGAAAATTATTAATGCAAATATAGATTTAAAAATCTGGTTTGATCTTTTAACACCACTCATAGTTATAAAGAGCTATCCACATAAAATATACAGAGAAATAATTAATTCTTGGGAACAGAAAGGATTTGTTTGTTGGTTTCAATGTATCAAAAGATTAAAAGTTCTGGATATGCAAACAATAGAAACGACATACAAAATTCCACAACAAGACTGCCTAACTATGCAAAGCATTCTGACATATTCGCAAGATTTATGCAGAATAATTAGTAATTATTCATTTAAAGAAATACCTAAACTTACGAAGTACCTATATGAAATCATGTAGAATGATTATGACATGGGAAATAGTATTTTGAAATTTTACAAGATATTGATAAATTATAAAACAACATCCAAATCCTCATACTGGAATTATATAACAAAAGGACACTCATTACAGCTAACTGAAAAAATTAAATCAAATATTTTATTATCAATAAAAATTACATCCTTTACACAATACTGGAAAGTTTTTAATTGGAAATGCTTGCACAGAGCATTCTTAACTCCTGATAGAATTACTAAAATTATTTTTTTCCACAAAGGGAATATGTTGGAGGTATGAGCAAATACACAATGTAGATTGGAATCACGTTTTTTTCGACTGTGTTAAAATTAAGCCATTTTGGAATGGTATTAAAAACTTTCTACAAGATTTATTTAATGAATTGTTTAACTTATCTAAAGCTCTAGTATTATTAAATGTGTATGAAGGTCCTCAGCTGAATGAGTCAAATATGTATCTAGTATGGACAATACTTGCAATCTCAAGGAAGTGTATAACAAGAAGTTGGAATACAAACACAATACCAACTTTGTGAGACTTCTACAGCCTACTGAAGACCACAGCATTGTTGGAAATTAAAATTAAAGAATTAAGGATTCATCCTAATCCATTTATTAACAATCCATGGAAAAAATATTATCATTGATTGACACTTTACAATAACTGAACAGATACACTCTGATAACTGGATTGTTATACCTATAAAGTAATTGTATATATTGAGCTCTGTTATAGTGTCAGGCTGATGTAAATAGAGTACATAGTTATTTAAGATGTTATATACAAATACTATGGAATTTATTCAACTGTATTTGAAAAATAAAAAAAATTGAGAAATAAATATCAAATCCCACTCTGTTATATAAACTCAGCTCCAAGATGTCCTCCAAACTTTCACCATTGGCTAATAGGTGAGAAACTTGTATTCAATCCCCCAAAAACAAAAGCAATGTTATTTGGAATCAAACAAGAAATAACCAAAGCACCTAACTTCCTTAATGTTAATGATGTTATCAATACCACCATAGAAACTGCCATATCCTTTAAATACCTTGGCATTTGGCTAGACTAATCTCTTAACTTTCAACTACACATTGAAAATACACTCAAAAAATCAACACACTACTGTTCTGGGTGAATAATCTATCACCTCTTCTGTCCAAGCCAGTCAAAGCTGTTGTAGGCAAAAGAATACTCTTATCTCAACTTGAATATGGACTACCATTATAGTTACAGCCTCAAAGAAGAATGCCACCACATTACAAACCATCACTAATACAATTTGCTGGTTCATTACCAACTCCCCCAACAATGAACACCACTGCCTAACTCTTGCCAAATCTAAAAGGCTCCCAGTACATTTGAGTGCCAAATTCCTACTAGGATAACTAATTCACGAAGCTCTTTTTCCTGAGACATTGCCCCTCTCATTTACAAACTTTTCACAAAAAAAACTCATATGTAATCTCAGGGGTATCTCTCAAGTTCAACTCACCCTAATAACTTCAAAATGTAAACAGTATCACACTGACTATACGTTCTCCATCCTAGCACATGAACTATGGGACTCCATTCCTCTCTCAATCTGAGACATCCAAAAGTGACTTCAGCCAACAGCTCAAGGAATGCCTCTTCACCCAAGCAGATTGCAGCTGCACTCATTCAGGTCACATTACATGAACTGTGCAGCTCTCTTACCCCCCTCCTTATCCCTATTTCATCCTACCTTATCTCATCTTGTCATCCAATTTACAGGCTGCCTCTCATTCATCGAACTTCCTTCTTCTCATGGCATCTCTCTCACAATTATTCTCCTTTCTACTCCTCTTCCCTCTGCATGCCTCTCACACCTTTTCCCTTTCTTCTCACCATGGTATCCTCTTTTGCAACTATTCTTATTGCCTCTTCTAATGTTTTCACACCTCTCTATATAATGATATCCTAGTCATTATGACTACTTCTTATCCATAAAGCTCTGCTAAGCATAATTCCATTTTTCCATCCATATTATGATGTTAACTCCTTGAACTAAATCTCTATCTCTCTATCTATATTTGTTTTTAGCATATCCTTCTTCATTATAACCCTGCTAAATTCATCAAAGATTACTTGCATCACACATCTTATGCAAATAACTGTCGTATGAGTGAAGTCCAAACCATAAGGATTTCCTTTAATTTCCGAAATAAATGTATCAAAATCCAAGGGATCCCCTTTGCATAGGAACAACAAGTCGTCTATATGGGTAGGCCATTCAGTGCAGAAGGGGAAATTGGAGTGAATAATAAACTATTGGAAATGGAGTCCAAGTTCATCTTGAACTTCAAAACTCTTTTTCCTAATGGCATGAATTTAGATATGTAAATCTTGTAAAGTCAATATTGAGGGGAACAGCTTTGGGCAATATAGTAAATTTAGTATGTGTAAATTTAGTATACATTTTTTGATTTACATCAGTTATTTGCATAAGATGTGTGATGCAAGTAATCTTTGATGAATTTAGCAGGGTTATAATGAAGAAATAAAGGGAAAAAATAAATGAATATTCTAATAGGTGTTGCATTATGCACAGATAAAATGGAGTTTTATAAATTAACACAACAAGAGATAGTATACTCCTTTTGGTACATTATGTATATTTTGCACATTTTGTATATCATACATTTCTATTATGCACAAATTTTCATGCCGTTTATTGTCTTGCCATTTGGTTCAAGTGTAACATTTTGTATTGAAGAAATGTATTGGGTTGGTTGAGTGATGGTTTTTTCAGGTGTAAATGTTTAATTATTTAAATGCACGTTGAGTGTTTTGATTGGTTCTAAAATTTTAAGCTAATGATTTATAAGGTGTGGTGAAATACAAATTAAATGTATTCCTTGAGAAGGCGAAGGCCGAGGTACCAGAGTGCAATAAAGAAAAAACTTTTTTCACCAGTCACCTGCATGTCTGTGGCGTTGATAGTTTTCTATTTTCTACAATTTTTTATCAGTGTTTTCTATACATCCAAAAGTGACTTCAGCCAACAGCTCAAGGAATGCCTCTTCACCCAAGCAGATTACAGCTGCACTCATTCAGGTCAAATTACATGAACTGTGCAGCTCTCTTACCCCTCTCCTTATCCCTATTTCATCCTACCTTATCTCATCTTGTCATCCAATTTACAGGCTGCCTCTCATTCATCGAACTTCCTTCTTCTCATGGCATCTCTCTCACAATTATTCTCCTTTCTACTCCTCTTCCCTCTGCACGCCTCTCACACCTTTTCCCTTTCTTCTCACCATGGTATCCTCTTTTGCAACTATTCTTATTGCCTCTTCTAATGTCTTCACACCTCTCTATATAATGATATCCTAGTCATTATGACTACTTCTTATCCATAAAGCTCTGCTAAGCATAATTCCATTTTTCCATCCATATTATGATGTTAACCGCTCCTTGAACTAAATCTCTCTATCTCTCTATCTATATTTGTTTTTTAGCATATCCTTGTATCTGTAAATATATTTTGTTCATTTCTTATGTGATCCTATTTGCCTGGGCTGTACCTGCAAATGGTCCACTGAAATCAGTGCACTACATGGTAAACAAATATGAATGTAAATAAAATAATAAAAAACTAATAAGCATGTAACTACTCAGTCTACTTGATTGAATTCCTCTCAATCACGTAGTACAAGAATTCAGGACAAAGCCAAAAACAGTAGTGAGATGATGGTTCAAAATCAGAGATAGATTTTAAATATTGTTCTTATAAACTTAGAATGTTGCTAGAATAACAAGTTTTGTGTTAGTACATATGCTGTACAGAATATGAAGTCTGCAACTCAAATATCTGTCATTATTTAGTGATTTAATCCTCAATAATCTGCCAGAAAATAAAAAATTCTATGAGGAACAGATGAAAAACGAGAGGCAAAAATTTGGACATTCTGCAAAACTCAGGGGAGTTGAGAGCTGTGCTTGGCTCCACTAAAAGAATTTTTCTAATTATGCTTGTAATCTACCATTATTATCTGTACAGGTGGAACTGTAAGTTCTGCCATGCAAGGTTAATTATCTATTAAGAGAATGTATACATTCATAAATTTTATAAATAAAAGTCACTCAATATGTTGTTGCAGAAGCTGAAAAGAAGTCTAAATACAGGGAGAAGAGATTATAGCACTGTTAAGGTGTTTACCCTTTGGGGGAATTCAATAAAGTCTATATGTTTTTTTTTAGTGTAGGCATTGCACCATGATGCTTACATGGACGCGAACCTACTGAGATTCAGTAAGCACTGCTGAGCAGTATGCACACAAAGTCAAACAGGGAAAATTCCATGGCATGCAAATCGCCTCATGAGTGGGTGAATCTCATGCAAATGAGGCAGGTAGAGTGATCCAACAAGCAGAACGGCATCTATTCAGAACCCATGTCAGTGTCCATAGTGTACTCAGAACATTTTCACATACAACAGTCTAGACAGACAAAAGGGGGTGTAAAACTGTAGAAAGGTGGACAAAAATACCACATACACATATGAGCAAAACTATTATTCTGGATGTCAGAAAGATTAAGGGAATAAGTTAAATTAATAATTTTTTAAAAATAATTTCAGCATATTTGTACTACATGCGACAGTACACAAACATGCTTAATAGAAAAAATAGGAAAAAAATAATTTTATACTATATGACAGAAATGTATTACAGTACCTTGCGTGGGGTCCCTACAATGCTACATTTCTGCTGTTGCTAAAGTGATATGGTTATGAAGCATGCAGTTTCCAGGCTGTTAGCATGGATATGTATGCAAATGAAGTGGATTTATTGAATAGCAGAAAGGAGTAATCGTGTCCGTATATCCCTTCGTGTAGGCTGTTAGACCATGTTGATGTTTACACAGGATGCGGCTTGCATCAGGGGATATGCCCTCTCACATATAAGCTCTTTTGAGTTTAGGTGCACGTGTTTGCATGGTGCACAGCCAGGCTGAGTGTGTCCTTAAAACTGGATGTATTCAATTATTAATTTTGACCTTTGTATGAGCTATGCTGCACAATGCGGCACTGTGTGTACATATCTGGGAATTTTAACTGAGATAATGCTAGGGGCTGCTGCAGGTCTGCTACATCTGTATGTGGTAGACTGAAGTCAGTGCTGCTGGTGCTGCTTACAAAAAGCCTAGGCAGAGAAGTAGAAGAGTGTTCAGGCCCAGAGTAACCTGCCAGGACTACATGAGCTGGAGATTGTAGAGCACTACAGGGTGGACAGGGACATACTACAAGAACTCACTGAGCTCTGCTGCCCTCAACTCAGGCCCAGAGCAACAGAGGGGAACCCATACCATTGGAAACAAAGGTATGCGTAGCCCTTAGGATACTAGCTACAGGTACTTTCCAAAGACCAACTGGGGACATGATGGGGGTGTCACAGGCATCTGCATCCAGGATATCCTACTAGTTCCTGGATGCCATGCTACCACATGCCAGTGAACACATATCTTTTCCCCTCACCCCTGCGGTGAGGGGCAGCAATATGCAACACTTCTACCATGTCGCACACTACCCTGAAGTACTGCCATAGATTGCACTCATGTACACAAGGCACCACCAGGTGAGGAGGGTAGACTCTACATCAACCGCAAGGGGTGCCACTCTATCAACTATCAGGTCATATGCAATGCCCAAGCGGTTATCCTGAATGTGTGTCCTGGCAGCCGTGGCAGTTATCCCGACGCTCATATGTGGCACACATCACAGCTGTACCATCTGTTTGCTATGGGGGACATCCCACATGGCCATTTACTGGGGGATGCTGGCTATGCCCTGGAAGGGTGGATGATGACACCCATTAGAAATTCACACACACCCATGGAAGAATGTCATAAGGAGGCACATGCACAAACTAGGAACATCATACAGCATGTGTTTGGGCTTCTGAAGCCATGATTCTGGTACCTAGATATATCTGGTGGAGCCATGCAATACTCTCCAGCCACATGTGCACATATGGCCACAGTATGTGCTATGCTATACAATCTGATCCTTTGGTAACAGCTGCAGCAGGATCAGCAAATGGAAGGGATACACAGTCCCCCACCAGTGCCTATGTCACCACAGCCACAGTCAGAGGAGGACACAGAAGAGGAAATCCCTGGTGATGGCCCTGTAGGCAGATGTAGACATGCTCAGTATGTGCTGGCTTTGGCTAAGAGACAATAAATAGCACATTCACTGACAACCTAGGGACCTAGGGACTGACACCTTACTCCTACTCACATACGTATATTTAAATCGATGCCAGGCACCCCACACAACCTGTACCTATCCATGCATTGGCTGTGTACTGCTTGCATCAGACAGAGTCAGCCCTGAACTACAGTTCTGTCAACTGCTGCATTTACAAGGTAAGTCTCTAACCTATGCAGTACTTGTAAGGATTAGTATGATATGACATTGTATGTATGGATCTACTACATTTATGCAGGTAAATATAATGGGCTATTTGGACAGAAGTTACATCTACAAGGGACTACAGATATCCATTCCACTGTCATGTGTCCTTTAATATTCACTAGGCCTCATGCATGGAATATTCAGTACATCCATCAAGGGAGATGTTAGACAGTGGGGTTACATGATATTCGGACTACTGTGCATCCCAGCAGAACATGCAGTGTTTTTCCGCCCACCCCCAATACAGCAGTGTTCCCTTATAACTGCTTTAACAGTAACTCATCAATGGTATATCAGCAGTCCAGGCAGTCTCAGGGCAGTTACATAGAAATTCCTTATACATTCTATGTCTTACTTAATGCAGGAATAACAACGTATATAATTATGCTGTTCTTTATGTGATGAATGACCCCTCTTCATCAGACATCTTGTGTGGCTCAGTGGACTAGGGAAATTAGCATGTGTAATGGCATTGCTGGTTCTAATCTAGAAGTATCCACTTCTTTTGAATGTGAGGTATTACTATGTTGTGTTTTATAGACTGTCAGCTTGTGTGTGGTGTAATGTTATTAACCTCTGTCTCATAATAACTACATCAGATAGCTGTAGAATGTCATAGACAATGTGACTGATGTGCAGCACTGCAGAAACAGAGACATATGTCATTGTCTGTAACATAAAATCCTGGACTGGAGTACAGGTAGGTGTGGGCTGGAGTCATTGTATATGTAGTGAAAATCCCACTGGGTATGCTCATATACTTAGTTAAACAGAGAGCAATTCTGTTGCTCCATTCTCAAAATGACCTGTTATATATAGATATGTCAGTAAATACATATATGCATATATACATATTTGTCTGTCACTATATCTCTCTCTCATAGATAGTATATCTTTCTCTATGTATGCACAAATATATATATATATATATATATATATATATATATATATATATATATATATATAAATATACATACCCTGATAATAGTGAGTAAAGCTGCACTATCACACATATATAATGTTGCTTAAAGGCTACAAAGTAAGGTCTCAAAAGTACATAATGCACTTACTTACAGACCCCTGTGCCTGCTGGATGTCAACACATATACACCAACAGATGAACAGTTGGTGTAATGTATAATTTTGTCAATGCATGCACTGACAGGGCACATTGCTCCTGACCAAAGGCTTGCCCATCCAAATGCAAACAGACACATATGGCCAAAATGGCAACTGTAGCCACATAACTAGGATAAATAACAGTTATCTTACTGCTAGGCTACTAGCTGCAGATAACAAGAAGAAGCAATATTACTCTTCAGGCAACAGATGCTGTTCAACACAAGCCTAGTTTATGTAATCCACATGTAGTTTGCCTGCAGTCATGTATAACACAGACTTAAGCCATGGCATATGCGATAAGTACTATAATCTGTAGTGTGTTAGACTAGATCAGTAGGGGTTCTAATCTCACTTCAGGTCACTCAGTGTGTTAATGTTTTTGTGTGTGCATCTACCTGCAAAACAGCTAGACTCCCTCATTGAGTTTTAAACTGCAATGGTGCTGCACTTTTTGGCCCTATAAGTTGGTCCCACCCTCCACACTTCCCTGTTCTACAACACCTGTTGATGTCATATACCTTAAGATTACTGACTGCCATGCTAATGTCAAACTTAAACCGTCATTCATGCGATAAGTACTGTGCTCTATAATGTGTTCAACTAGATAAGTAGGGGTTCTAATCTCACTCCAGGCCAGCTGGTGTGTTTTCATGTACCTACAAAACAGCTGAGAATCCCTCATTGAGTACCAAACTGCAATGCTGCTGCACTTTATGGCTCTGTAAGTCGATCCTGCCCCCCACACTGCCCTCTTCTGCAATACCTGCTGATGTCATATACCTTAAGGCTACCAACTGCTATGGTAATGTCTGACTTAAGCCATGGAATGTGCGATAAGTACAGTGATCTGTAGTGTGTTAGACTAGATAGGGGTTCTAATCTCACTCCATGCCACTCGGTGTGTGTGTGTGTGTGTGTGTGTGTGTGTGTGTGTGTGTGTGTGTGTGTGTGTGTGTGTGTGTGTGTGTGTGTGTGTGTGTGTGTGTGTGTGTGTGTATCTCCATATGGCAGATCACCTCAGTGACGTAGAAAGAGGTAGGGTTTTGTAGCATTTTGATTATAGCAGGTGATGTGGGCCACCAAATGCCTGACCACAACAAGGCCTGCTGATGTCATCAAGCATATTATGTCCTAAAGAGGTAGTGATAGTAGACTTGAGATATGGAGCATGCATTACAAAGTGTGTACCATTAGATAGGTAGGTGTTCTAATCTACTTCCAGCCAACTTGGACTGTGTGTTTGCTGTACAGTGTCCTGCAAACATTAATAGGAACTGTTGCTATCCTCAATGTAGCAGGTTTGTGTGTGTGGCTGTTAAGTATTTTACATCAGCTTATGGAATCATTGGATCTTTGAACTTTAGTAGCCTAATGGCCCTAGAGTCCTTACAATCCTACCCAAGTTTTTACCCTTATTTACACTATCAGTAAATATTGCCCCTGTCCATGAGGGACACAGGAAGAAGCTCTGTGGTGAAATGACAGTCACCCAGCCAATCATACAGATGGCATCTGATGAGGGTCAATGAGATGCTCTGTTTGCCATTAGGCAGGATTCTGTTTCAAAGGTGTGTTGAAGACTGCTAGACAGACCTCTCCCACCAGCATATATTAGTAATGTCACATACCAAGTTAATGTCCTTACAGCGAATAATCTGTGTACCATGCCACCCACAGATATGTAGCATTTTCTATCAAGCAGGGTCACACATTGCCCTGTATGCAAGGCAGACATCACCTCTAAGTAATCTATATGCCACAGACTACAATGACAGTGATTTCAGATGATCCCCAGTGAACAGATACTGAACACGTGAAGTTCCCTTGTGAGAGACCATTATGTTGTGTGCAATTGCCAGTAGTGCTTGGAAAGTTGCATTACCAAAGGGTCATTGCACGCAAATAGTGGCATGCTTAGGGAAGAGTACATGTCAATTTTGGATGACTGTACCCTCAGTTATGACATATGATTACCATCTTACCACTGAGGAGACATGGTGATCTCAGGTACATTAGGTTTAAACCTGTGTGGCCAGGCCTGTGTGCCCAGGTCTATCACTCCTGAGTATATACATCAGATGTAGCTACTTATGTGCTACTTACCAGGAACATAGGTGTTACTGATGGAAATGATACTACATATATATCTGCATGGAGTTTATGGCTATTAGTATGTCAACAGGCATGTGTTCATCAATACCCTCTTGGAGGATATTGACATAACTCACTTATTCTATGACCGCTCACAGTTTGCAGGCATCAGCCAGTTTTGTCAGATACAGACAATCAGTTTTCACTTGTATCATGGTTAATTGTATTTTAAGCAGTAGAGAACCCAGGACTGAACCCTGTTGAACACTGCTGCTTACAGATCAGCTATTGGAGGTGGATACCCCTATTTTGAGTATGTGTTTTATCAGCCACTTAGTGACTCCTATAATGATATTACTGTGGATGCCTAGTTGGGTGCTTTTGTCAATGATGCCTGAGTGGAGGATAGAGTCACATGGTTTAGCTAAGTCTAGGGGGTTGTATGCCCTGATGGCCCCTCACCCAGGTCCTTGGTGACTGTCTCAGACATGTCCATCAGGTTTAATAGCCATGATCTTCTGGTCAGAAATCCAAAGTGTATAAAGTTAACTGTTTGTAGATTTCATATATGTTTGCTGATCAGTTCTATGGTGATTTGTCCAATGGACTACTCAGGGAAATATGTCTATAGTTCTGGTGGTTGGTGGATGCACCACCTCTGTGCAAGGGAGTAATAGTTGCTGTTTTCCTGTCAGCTGGAGTGCAGCCAGTGGTTACAGTATGATTGCAATGAGTTCCCAATGGTGTTAGTAATCCTTGTTGGATTCCATGTAGGATGCAGCCTGGGATGTTAGCATGTCCAATAGATGCTGTGTATCACCTATAGAGAGGCCATTTATGACCTGCTCTGTAGATATAGAAGGTATGGGACAGGTTGTAGGAATTTCATGTGGCACATGTGGTGGGGACAGGGGAGTGAGGTTGATGCAGAACCTGTGGAACAAAAGGTTAGCTAAGAGTACAGACCCATTATATGTGGTATCATTAAGTACACGTTCATTGACAATCTGGGCCTTTCCTCTGAGGATACGCATGTAACTACACTGTGGATTGTGGTTCTGCTTTGTGGGGGAGGCTAGTTTTTTCACATACTGTTTCTGCAAGATGTCACAGTATGTGCTTGTTTTAGCTGAAGAGGGTGTGCCTTCATTATAAGGGTGCACCCTCACCCCAACTGTCACACAGCAATGCCCACCTCTTATTGTAAAGCCGGCTAATGGTAGTTGTCCACCAGACATGTTTGCTGTGCCATGAGGAACTCATTTTCCTCCTGTCAGCTGCAGCTGAGTCTATTCAGTTGTAATGCTGCTTGCATAAAGCATGGGTATACAGCTCTTCATACTTCCCTGTCCCATCTGAGGGGGTAGGTGCAGTCAAGCTATGTAAACCATCCCATTGGAAGCAATAAACTGGACAGCGCAGTGGTGCAGCGGTAGCACTGCCACCTCACAGCAAGAGGTTCTCCGGTTCGATTCTCGGCTGGAGTGCCTTCTGTGTGGAGTCTGCATGTCCTCCCTGTGTTCGTGTGGATTTCCTCTGGATGCTCCGTTTTTTTCCCACATTACAAAGACATACATATGGAGTGTTTCTCCCCGGGCCTCCTCTGAAAACTGGCTTTGTTCCAAGTTGGACTTTCCTGGTTAACAAATTTTAAATAAAAAATAAATTTCTTTGTTGAAGTACATTTCTGTATTTTCTGCAAGGATAGTTAGGTCTGATACCTGGTTTTAATGACACAGACCTGTGGTCAGATCTCACCAGAAAGGACCTCACATTGGGGGGGGGGCTGCAGTGGTCACCCATATTGGTATACACATGATGTATTACATTGACACCCCTTGTGGGGATGTCATGCCACTGGTCCAAGGCATGGTAGTTAAGGATGTGGGATAACCTTTGGGCAAGTGAAATTCAGCATGACTAACCAACACAGTTGCTGGTTACTTAATGTCATCCCAAACCATGGTGTACTGATATATCTTGATAGACACAAGTGCATTCAAATAAGCACAATGGGTGTCTGGATTCATGGAGTTGCTCCTGTAGATGGCAATGGCTTGATTATGTGCCCTTCCAGCAGTGAATAGCAGCTGCAGTATCTCTGGGAAATCACAGTGTTATCTTGATGTGTATCTATCCTTAATGAATATGTACACACAACCTGCATTACCTTGCACACTGTCAGTTTGAGGTCTGAACATGCAGAAGGACGTGTAGTCTGGTATAGCTGTGGTGATGTCCACAGCCTTGAACCAGGTGTCTTTGATTCCACAAATATCAGCATATTCCAAGGTGGGGACACCTTCCATGGAGTGGGGTTTAGTGTTGATATTTCCAGCATGTAGCAGCATAACCATGATGTTGTATGAAAATGTTCTCATTGGAAAGTTTTCCATCCAGACAGCCTATAAGATGGACTGTGGGGGTGTCAGCAGCCTTGGCCAGTACTCAACATCCAAGGGTTGAGACATGAAAACAATCTCTGGTAAAGCATTGACATCTGTTGAGCAAGTCATCCCAGGTGGACATGTAGTGGATCCCCTTACAATGACACTACATGCTAAGGCAATTATTGGCATCCATCATTTTCTGTGTTTATAGCTGAAAGCTATGGGCATACACGTGAGAGACAGAAAGTGTCTAAGCTCAGTCATGTGTCTGTATACAGTCCAGTGACCTATGTCCCTAGTAGTACATACCTACAGGAACAATGATGTCATCATTATGTTACCTGATATTCCTTGAATTGAGGATAATGTGTGGTATGGTGTATTGTGTCAACCCACATACAGCTAACAGTGATCTTTCCCATATGTAGCTTGGTGACATGGACATCAATGTGTCTCATGATGTAATCACCTATGAATAATAGGTTTGATTTTGTGGTTTGCCTCAGGTGTTTGACCCGTGAGACACTAGTGCATGAACTATTATGTGTATTGTGCTCTCCAGAGGAATGATTATGTGTACTGAGCTTGTATATGGTTTTCTGAGGTGGCTGTTGTTTGGGAATGTGTCTGGTAAGCAGCTCCACACATGCAGGTGGGTGTGATGTGGGTGTGGGTAGAGCAGGAGATGAGCTGTGCATGTTGGCAAAATGCCAATTACCATATGTACTGACTGTTGTTTGAGACACCATGGAATCAAGGTTTGAAATACAGTCACGTGTCACATGTTCTGTCTGTGTGGCTTAGGAGTAAAGGGTTGGGGACACTTTCCACATCTCAGCAGTCATTGATAGTGTCATTAGCAATACAGTCATGCTTGTGTGTATATCACAGCATGTCAACATTAGGCAGTATTCTGATAGATGGTGAAATGTAACATGTCACCTTTACGTAGATCCCCTAAGGTATCACAGCACCTGACAGTGTGTCATACAATGGTTTGGCAGCCATGTGGCTCTTGGATTAACCATAATCCTGTTATTTGGCTTGGTCGCAATACTATACCTACAAATGTGACACTGTGCAAGTCCAGCAAAGTTAAGGTCATGCTGCCACACCCCTAGGGTTGACACCCTAAAACACAGTGCTTATAGACATTGTGGATGTTTGTGGTAGGTAGGCTGGTTTCCCACCCTTACATGTCACAGTGTAACAGTCAAAAAAGCATTGCATTGCTTAGCATCTCACAAACCAGCTTAGCAGAGCTGAGCATTGCATAAACTTGCACAACCTTGTTTTAGCGGAGCTTAGCAACAAGTAAACAAGAATAGCTGTTGACCATATTTAAGCAGTGCTTATCATCATGCAGTTTTTCTAAATGCTCAATTTTGTTTTTGAATTAAACCACCCTTTAGGCACCCTCACACATTTCCACATCAATAAATGTAAAAAGGTATGACTGCTGGAGACTCAAACCCAGGACATACTGCACTTTAGTTTGTCACCCTACCTACTTAGTTACTTGGATAGTGAGAAAATCCCTATACCTTCACATATTCTACTGTGCCGCGCAAATGGACATTCATAAAAAAATTAATTACATCCATTTTCTATTTTTAGATGTGGCAGATGTCACCTGCATATGTGTAAGTTCAGCTCGGCATTAAAAGTAAAATAAATAATTCATTACCAAAAACATAATTAATTACATCTGTTTTCTATTTTTAGATGTTTGGCAGGTGCCACATGTGTATGTGTAAGCGCAGCTCAGCACTGCTGCACTCTGCACCTACCTGCACAAACAGGCATTAAAAAAAAAAAAAAAAAAAAAAAAAACTATTTCAATTCACGCGTAGTTCTACACTAGCAGGGTGCATTTCAGGGATTCTTATCCTGTACATAGCATCTGTCCAGGAATTCCCTGGGAAATCCACAGCCATGGGACAGCCTCTGGACTACTGCCTAGACAGATTGAATATCCGTATTACTATGATCTTCCTCAGCAGCGCACCATGATTAATATGCATGGCGTGCTGCCGAGGGGAAACCTTGGCTGTGTACATGGGTAGATTTTGTGTAGGTTCTACATCAAGCCTACACAGATTTTATTGAATCATGGGGCTTGTCTATAAAGCAGGCACATTTGCGTTTTTTTTTTCCTTAATGAGTTCTACGAGTTCATTTTCCTGAATTTAGTGTATTTAATGATTTAATTGAGTTCAGAGGCAGTTGTTTTCAGTTAGATGGAATGGTTTTAATGAAACTTTATTCTGCAGTAGAAAGGCCAAAGGTGATTTCAGAGTGTAAGAGTATTGTTGCCATCTCTTTTTAGAGAATATGATACTATTTGTGTTTGCAGTTTGCTTCTGAGGGAAGGGCAGAATTTGCTATTTAATATTTCATATGTGAGGGATGAAACAAGCAGGATGGACCGAGCAGTTGCTCACTAAACAAACTCATTTTCATTATTACTACGACTCAAAATCCTGAAAACACAAAATGGACATACTGACGTCATAGTGGCTTTGCTATTGTTAGCCCTGTGGTGTTAGGTCATGCGTTGGGTTCAGGTTTCAAAAACTCGGTTGGTTTTTATGTTAGGGTTAGGGGCTTCGATCAAGTGATAGGGTTGGGTTAGGGTCACTGTAGTGCAATCTCAGTTGGTAGATATTAGTGTCTTTATAGTGACATATTAGCATTATTTGTGTTTTCAGGATTTTGAGTTTCAGGATTTTGGGCTTTCGGGATTTTGAATTTTCAGGCTTTAGTTTTCAGGATTTTGATTTTCAGGCTTATAGTGTTTGTGTGATAGGGTGAACATAGGAACTATATATATATATATATATATATATATATATCTCCACATATGCAAAACTATTTCAGTGTGTGGAGGACTGTCATCAGGCTGTGCATACCCATGTGCAGGTCAACTAAGGCAGTAAAAAGGGCAGGGCACAGTTATTATCAGTTGCACAGGTGAGCAAGTGAACTGGCTCTGCCAGAAAGTGCATTGGATTAACCAACAACATGGCTATAAATTTGTGTCCTAACGCTGCTTCCTTAGCATGATGAGGCACTCTGCCTGTTGTTGTGTGGATTCACCCTTCTGGATGCAATGAGTATACTAATTAGGGCTCATCTCATTTTTGTCTCTGAATCACTCAATTTGCTTGATGAGCAAACCTGATAATCATCATGGAAATCACTAGACAATGCCATGCACACTCCTGAGCACCTGCTGAAAGCTCTGAACAACGGGATGCATATAACAGATTAGGAGTCATATAATTGTCATCCTGTTATTAAACATTTGAAGATGCTGAAAATGCAGTCAGTGTTGAGCATGTATTCTTAGCAGCAAAGGTAATCGAGGACTGCCATGTTTCACATTTTAAAGTGCCATTGGATGCATAATATTACACTGCCTATATTTTATTATTTTGCTATCTACTGCGCAAATGAGATACCTTTTGGTACGCTTTGTTGCGCAAAGGATGGGACATACTGCTTTGGATACCAGTTCTCTGTAACTTTCCTGAGATCTTTGAAGGTGAGACAATTATGGCTGAAAAAAAAGTGAGGGTAATTCTTATTTAAAGCACACAAGTGGTGTGAGTACAAGTCTAGGATTTTTCTGGACATTGTCCATAAGCATTACAGCTGAAGGCTCCTGTAGGACGGCTATACTGGGTCATTGTGTTAGTCTGATGCCTGAAATACTTATGCCAAGGCTGTCACTCATGATACTGCCATCCCAAATATGGTGGTGGTGGTGGTGGGGGCAGTGGCATCACCACTACCATAATGTTAGTCAACGCAAGCCTCACCTCATTGGCCGATGGGAAACTGAAGTTAGGGCACAGTAACCACATCAGTACTGTATATATACCATCTTTTAGCTTAACAAATAATCTGCCATTGCATTATACCATCCAGTTCCTCATTATGCTCTGTTTATTTCTCAAACACTTACACGAATTGAAAGGAACATGGAGGTGCACAGAAGCAGAATGCCTAAGAGTGCACCTGGGTAAGTATACATGCTGTTATGAAAAATGTCTCTGTTTTCACAGTAACCATTGCAGCCATTAAAGTCTTATAATTTAATGTATAAGTACTGGGATAGCTTAAGGAATTTAGTTTGACTGTGCAATGTTAGAAGTGTGCCTCTGCTTGGATCCCCCCCTGGCAGAGGTGGACAAGTGACATCATGTTAAGTCTACATGCACTGTGACTGTGTGGATGTCTGTTAGTTGAGTTCCCCCTAACAAAACGTTCTGTTGTCATGGCAGTGTGTACTTAGTAATGTTAAAGAACCACTATAAGGTTCATATATATCTTATCCATAATTAATAGCTGGCTGGGCATGTCACAAATTACAGCAGGAGTATCTGTTTCTTGTTACCGCAACATATTTACTGTGTGATCAGCATGTTTCTTATTTAGATGTACAGTTTTATTATTGTCAAAACTCAAAAAGTATCACTGGCTACAAATACAGATGTGCTAACTTGGTTGGGTCATTAATGAATTGCCTATTTTGTAATTTTCATTTATATTTATATGCATTCCTTTTACATTTTCCTGCATGTGATGATATTTTTAGTTTATTATTGGCAATAACACATGATAAATCTTGATTTGTCTTGTTACTGTACATTGCTTTTACCAAAAAGTGTGTTGCTTTTAGCTATAACACTCGTGTATATATGTGTTTGTGTGTGTGTGTGTGTGTGTGTGTGTGTGTGTGTGTGTGTGTGTGTGTGTATATATATATATATATATATATATATATATATATGGATTCACTTCATAACAGTGAAAGCTCAAAACATTGAAACTCAAAACACTGAAACCAAAACAATGAAACTTCAAAATCTTGAAAACTCAAAACACTGAAATTCAAAACACTGAAAACACACATCATACATATACTGAGTTTAAACAACATAAATCATAGCACTTTCCACCAAGTGTAAGCAGGGGGAAAGCCCCCATGCGCCCCCCACACTCCCCTGCTACTTATATATATATCAACTCCAAGATTGCACTTCACTACATAAGTGCAATCTTAGAGATGATATATTTAAGTAGCAGGGGGTGTGGGGGTGCAGGCGGGCTTGCCCCCCTACTTACACTTGGTGGAAAGTACTATGATTTATGTTGTTTAAACTCAGTATATGTATGATATGTGTTTTCAGTGTTTTGAGTTTCAGTGTTATGAAGTGAATATATATATATATATATATATATATATATATATATATATATATATATATATTTATATACATACACACGCACACACACACGCACACACATATTTTTGACAGTTTTTCTTCTGTAAATATTTTTCCTCTAATGTCTCTCTTATTATCATCTATCTGGAAACACTGGGCATCTTGCGTAAAAGTAACAAAACATAATCTCTTACTTATCCTTATCTTGTGGTTCTTTTTTGGCCTGTCAGTTTTTGTGTTTTTTGGACTATTTCTTTCTTCTACAATGAGAGGGGTCATCTTTCACATGAGCCTGTCCTCAGCCTGTTGTAAGAAGGTGTCCATGTAGTGAGGATTCTACACTGCATTTTTTTCCAGTACTGGCACCAGTATGTACTCCAGGGCTGGGCATTTTTTGACCCTGGAACCTGTATGTCCAATTGCCTTTTTTATTTTTTTAATCTACTGATCTCCATGATGTATACAATATAGTCTATAGATCATTATTGTCTTGGTGGGATTTTGTGAAAACAGGGTTCACTCTATGAAGGTCCTCACCAAGACTTAAGGATGAATTCAGTTCCAGCGATACTACTCTCCTTTTCTTGTTGATTTCATCTCTCCATTCAGACCACATTCTTCTCAATCATGGGCCTGGTAAGGGTTGTATACAGTAGAATGATGACTTCCTTGGACGTACTGCCCTTGCTTATAAGTTGAACAACTTAGAATGATTTCCTTACTACCTTCAACACATGTTCATCAAAAGGCAGGTTACTGTCTACATACATACCCAAATCCATGACTACTGATTCCACTCTTAGGGGTGTATTATCGATGAGATAATTTCCTAGGGTAACTGACTTCCCAATGGGGTACTATTATGCATTTCTTGGCATTGAGTTTTAAGCTGTGCCTCTGGCACCAGTCATTTGTCTGTGTTAGTCCTTCCTGTAGGATGTTAGTGCCTTGGGGAGATTCTGTGACTGCTCCTAGTTTGCAGTCATCTACAGACTTGGTCAGCCAGAGGCCCTTAACATTGTCCCTGACTTCTGAGAAGTAGATGACAAAAAGGAGCGGACCCAGCACAGAGCCTGAGGGACTCCACTAGTGACTGTCCTCTTTGTGGAGGTGGTCTCCCCTATCATAACTACTTGTGGTCTATTGAGAACAATCAGTATTTCCAGTGCATAACAATGGGGTTTATGCCTGTATCTGTGAGTTTGTTTACAATGCCTTAGTGGAGTATCAAATGCAATAGCCAGGTCAAGGTAGGCAGTATGCACATTTTGCCCTCATCCATTGCTTTGGTGACCTTTTGAAAGAAATGCACCAGGCCGAGTAGGCATCTTGACAAAATTAATTGAACCAGTGTTTAAAGTTTTCTGTGCCTTTATTAATCATTTTCATGATAATTCTTTCCATGACTTTGCATGTGGGACTAGTCAGACTTATGGGTTAGTAGTTTCTGGGGTCTGTTGATGTCTTGCCCTCGTGCAAAGGGATGCATGTTGCAGTTCTCCATATGCATGGCGCAAAGCCTACCTGGAGGCTATGGTTAAACAGTAAATCCAGTGGTCCTGACAGATCATGATTTATGCTATTTAGTAGGCATCTTGGGATATTATTGTCGCTTATCGAGTCAGTGTTTTGGGCCTTAGAGAATGCAGCTAGGACCTGCTCTCAAGTGATATTTGAAGGGGTTGTAACATCTTTTAATTTGTTTTGGGTTTTGTTTCTTTGATATTAAGCTGAGTTATTCACATATTGTTTGGCCATGTAAGTATCTAAGTTTATAGTGGGGTAATTGATGTTGCATCAACTTTATGGTATTGGATTGAATGGTGAGACTCACCATTAAGTCCAAGTATTGGCTATGGGTTTCTCTGGTCATACAGGGTGATCTATAGTTTGCAAGGATATGATATGGGACTTTGCCTTTGAAAATATGGACATGGAAAATCTCAGTATGAAAATGTGGACATGGAGAATCTCAGATGCTTCTTCTTCTTTAGCTAGTCTTGAGATGTTTGTTGTTGATATACCTTGAGGCATCTCTACCTTTGGTCCCGGCCTGTGCAGTAACTGGCCTAAATGTGTTGAAGGCATTGTAGCCTGGTACTGCTGGGGTGCTCTCTGTAGCTTTAAACCATGTCTCAGTAACTGCACAAATTTCCACACTCTCTAGGGTGGGCAGAGCCTGCAGGGAGGTGAGTTTCTTATTGAGGCTCATGGCATTGAGCAGTTGCACCTTTAGATTCCCTTGGGTTATATTTTTCTATGCTGGAAGGGTTGCCAGTTTGGCATTGCCTAAAAAAAGCACTATGGGGGAAGGACAGTGTTTTATTATTCAAAAGCCTATAGGGGACAGGCACAGAGCATATTTGCAAAGCAATAAATGTAATTGACAAAAACATGGGTTCAAAATCAATCAGCTGTTTTTTTTTTTTTTTTTGCTTTTGTATGTATGTTCCATTACCCTGAAATGAAACATTCCTATCATCAACTTGTAAATTCGGTTAGGGATTTTGGCACTTTCTAACCAGATTTATTTATTGATTCATCTAGCACTGTTGAGCTAAGAAGGTGAGCTGTATTGTCCTATCCCACCTCCATTCCGCTCATTCCTTATTGGCTCACCTTGTGTTCCAACTTCTGCTTGCTTTCCCTTTTCATCTCTGTCCATACTCTCCTTTGACAACCTTGAAACTGGTCAAAAATAGATAAAAACAACGCACACATGGCCAAAAAGGGGCTTATAATTCAAAACGATCTTTCTGTGGTCATACGTTGCATGACAGATAGCACAGAGAAACAGCAATGCCAATATATTACTGATGAGAAATGGTATTCTACTTGCTATAGCAAAAATGAAGAAAAATCCTTGAAATGTGCTAACCTATTATACTAATGAGCTTAGCATTGCTGCACAGAAAAATTCCAATCTGAAATAAAGAGCAGCTAATACTGTTATTATTCTCTGATAGCTGTCTATATTCATGAAGTGATTTTTATTAAATCAGTGCATTGATTAGGGGTTGGAGTTCAAATCCTTTGTGGGTTATATGTTGCTTTACAATGACTGGCTTACAATCTCTACATGTGCTACATTTCCCTGATATGTGCATTTTATGACTGCTTTTAATATGACTGTTTCATTTTCTCCCTTCTTAATGTATTTGTATGGAGAACATTAGTAAGAAAGGCATGTGATCATTTCCCTTAAAGCCTATCTTTATTTTCTTGCTATCAATATGCATTTGTGCTACATTTCCCTGATATGTGTGTTTTATAACCTTCTTTTAGTCTGACTGCTTCTAAGGCATTTTTTGCATTAGGTTTTAGTCCATTAGTCTGACACCAATCATGTGTCTGTGTCAGTCTTATCTGTAATATGTTAACATCACTGGGGATCTCTGTGATTGAACTCAGTTTACAGTCATCTGCAAACTTGGTAAGGCACAGGCCATCTAACCTTCACCTGCACTTCAGAGAATTAGATTCCAAACATTAGATGGTCCAGCACAGATCCTTTTGGCACACCAATGGTAACTGGTCTACTACTGGAGTTGGACTCCCTAACTTAGACGGGTCTATATTAGAAGCTCAAAGGTGTACTTACCCAAATACATAAATGCCGACACGTCTTCATCGAACCGTGAAAACATCAATCATCCTGAAGTGCGAAATCTGAAATGTTGAATCATCATGGTTGGCCCTACTATGATATAGCTCCGTAAGGTAACTGTGCGATAGTTACGGACCTTAGGGTTAGAGTGCGGGTTAAGGTAAGTGCGTAGATGGAATTGTATGTGAGATTTAGAGTAGGGTTAGAAGTAGGGTTTTGTTAAGTGTATGTGTGTGGATTATTTAGTTTGTTTGGGTATAGCTTCTTAAAGTAAGTGTGCGATAGTTACGGACCTTAGAGTTAGGGTACAGGTTAAGGTAAGGGCATACATGGTGGTATATGCAAGACTTAGTGTAGGGTTAGGAGTAGGGTTTAGTTTAGGGTTAGAAGTAAGGTTTTGGTTAGTGTATGTATGTATGTGGTTAATTTAGTTTGTTTGGGTAGGTAGTATGTAGCGGGCAGTGGGGTGGGACAACTATGATGGTTTGAGTTTTTGAATTTTGCTGTTTAGGGCATTCGGTGTATTCGCAGTTCACGGAATATGTGTCAGTGTTTTAGTATTCAGTGACTAGGGCTTTCGCGCTTTTAATATAGACCCACTTAGACAGTGTGCATTCTGTCAGTCAGCCAGTTTGTTATCCATCTAGTAATGTATGGGTTAATCCCCAGCTAGGAGAGTGTCTCTATGATACCTGAATGAGGGATTGTGTCAGAGGCCTTGGCTAAATCGAGATAGGTGGTATGTACTGTTTTGCCCTCATCCAGGGTTTTGGTGACATTCTCAAAGAAGTCCACTAGGTTCAGTAAAGAAGATCTACCCTTAATGAAACCAAACTGAGTTGGGTCAAGGGTTTGAAGGCCATCTATGTCCTTGTGGATAATGTCCATGATGATTCTTTCCATGGCTTTGCGGATAAGGCTGGTTAGGCTTATGGATACATAGTTCCCAGGGTTAGTTAATGGGCCCTCTTTGTGTAAAGGGATTACTGTTGTTGTTCTCCACTCGGCTCGGGCAAAGACAGTTCTCAGGCTACAGTTAAAGAGAGTGCTGAGTGGTTCCACTAGGTCCATACCTCTCAACCTTTTAGTGCAAGAAATCTGGACAAAGACCAATGAAATGGGAGGACAAAGGCCCAAAAATAGGGACACTTTAAATATTGCTCTTATAAACTTAGAAAGTTGCTAGAGTAACATGGTTTATTTTAACATACATTTTCTGAAGAATTTGAAGTCTGAAACTCAAACATATGTCATTATTTAGTGACTTTAATCCTGAGATCATCCGAGTGATTTGCCAGAAAACCACAAATTTTATGAGGAACAGACCAAAAATCTGAGTCAAAAATCTGGACGTTCTGTGAAAATCTGGACAGTTGAGAGGTATGACTTGGTCTTGTTTTAGATTGTTTAGTAAGCGGCCTTAGCAAGGCTGGCTTGTTCTCAGTCAAGGATGCAGCATTTCAGAATCCACAGGTGTGTCTGTTATTATGACTGTCTAACTGCTTCTCTGTTACCTTACTACTACATGCTTTGACTGCCCAACTTTCATGTCCCTGTTTTATTTATTTATTCAGTTTGGTAACCAAGTTTTCATTGGCATGCTGCAAAGCACACACATCCAAATGCAGACACACATGCACAAACACACACAGATAATTGTGCATACATACAAATGTATAGATAAAGATGCATATTTCCTACACACGAATTCTTGGAAGTGACTATCCATAGGATTCAGAAATATTCTCACTGCTTATGTGACTTGCCTACCAAAGGTAGGTCAATTCACACGATGGTGAAAAAATGCAGTTCAGAGACAGCTATGGCTGCAATGAAAAATACCTCATTATTAACTCACGAACATATCACTGAATCACTTATTTTAAACATTTAGTGCTATGAGAAGTGATGGGGGTAGTGTTTTCACTGGGGGCCCTTGTGTCACATTGGCAGAAGCATCTCCTAAGAAATCACACAGACAGACAGAAACATACACACACACACACACACACACACACACACACACACACACACACACACACACACACACACACACACACACACACACACACAAACATTCAGACACCCATGCACACATACACAGACACACATACTGTATACTCTCAGGCATCCCCCTCTTACACACACATCTAACAAACAACAAATAAAAAAACTCTCAGTTGATTACTCTCACAGAAACACTCACCCACTCACATATATGCCCCCAACACACATCCAGACCCTTAATTTTCTACCTAACCACCTTAATATATCTACCCAAGCATACACACTCAGATACACGTGCACACATTCACACACAAAGACACATATTCACCTGACTTCATTCTTGTCCCTACAGATATGCACACACCCATATCTACAAATATACACACACTAGTACCCACCCGCACCACATCTTCACTGAACTTGACTATACCACAGCTACTTCCATGGAACTGAATGGATAACCACCATCTTTTGATGGCATTTACTTTTTCCTCCAACAGTAGAAAGTATGCAGCCGTGCAAGTCTCTGAATTTCTCAGCATTGGAAATTTGGAGCTCAGACATTTCTTGGGACAGTATATAGCTAATTAACATTGACCCCTCCCCCATCTTGCTACATTAGCATACACCTTGACCCTTGGGACCACTCTCCACCCTGGGGCTTCCACTAGTAGGAAACCTCTGCAGTAGGGTGGTCTAAGAATTGCAAATACTTACCATGAGTAGGAAAATGGCTGGGTTAAGGCTTCCTGCTTTTGATAAGCCCTTGTGATTCTCAGAGTATGTGTATTATAAATTAAAAGGGAATACTTTTGATAATATAGATTCTGTACTTTTCACAAATATTTGTCCCTCATGATGGCACAGCTAGAATATCAGAATGGGACAAACCTTAGAATCAAACCTGGGAGTAGTGTTTACCGGCAAGTGCCTGATGGTCAGATGGCACATACACCCCAGTCTGACTAAGCTCAAAATATCTGTATAAAGCCACTGCATGGGTTCACTACCACCAAGGGTACTGGTGGTAATGTGATAGATCTTGTTTTGTGATCCCTCAGTCACCATAGTAATACATTTCTATTATATTTTAGAGCACTTAAGCTGATTTTGAGAGTAGTATTGGATGCAGTGCCATTTTTTGTTTTTTACATTTGGGATAGGTTTTGTGCTTTGCCGTTTTGAAAGAAGGAATGCACAATATTTTGAATATTTGTTTGTTGTGGGCTTGCTAGCACTCCAAGCTTCAAATTGCTGCTTATTGCATTATTTTGACTCTTTCCTGCTGTGTTGCACAGATTTATGTTTGATCAGAAATATACCAGGCTGCACATCTGAGCTAACAGATTTGCTGTATTTAGCTGTGGAGTGAACCTTCCAACATCAAAGAAGTGCCCTTTTAAAACATGTTAGACAAATTTAAATTGATTTTAACATTACTGTAGCTTGCTGTTTTTTTTTAATTTGGAAGAGGTTTTTGCACATATGCTGTCTTGAGAGAAGGGACATTTGCAGTATTCTAAGCAATAGATTGCTGTGCTCTTGCTAGCCTTTTTAAGTTTGATTGGCTGCTTGCTGCTTTCTGATGGCTTTATTTTTTGCTGTGCTGCATGGCTTTGCACTTGTTTAAGCAGAGCTGCACCACATTAAACATCTGAACTTATGATTTTTCTGGATTTTAATACTTCATGATCCTCCAACACTATGGAATTACAGTTTGAAAGCATTTTAAAACATGTTAAGTTTATTTTGCAACTGGTGTTGTTTGCTGTGGCATTATTATTTTTTTTCTATTGTGAGAGAAGAGGCATGCGTAGGATTCATCTTGTAATGTTCACAATGTATAATTCTGTGTCTTGAATACACTCCAAGCATCAATTTGCTCTTTGTTTCTTTTGCTTTTATCTTATCTTCTACTGTGTTGCAGCTTTGTGTTTGTTTGAGTAGAGATGCACAACACTGCACGTTTAGGCTGATGACTTTGCTGGATTTATCTATATTTATGAACCAGGGATTTTTAAAGCTTTTTAGAGTACTTTAAGCTGATTGTAAGAGTAATGTTGCTTACTGGCATTGATTATATTTGGATCAGGTTTTGCATATTGCTCTTGTGAGAAAAGTAATATTTGCAGTATTCTGAGCAAGTATTTGCTGTGGTCTTTTTTAGCAATTTTTGATTATTTGCTGCTTTTTTATGGCCTTGTATTCTGCTGTGTCACATGGCTTTATAATCATTTGAGCAAGGCAGCATCACACTACACTTCTAGGATGACAAATGTGCTTGAGTCAACTACTTTGTGATCTCTCCACCATCAGAAATATGTCTTTTAACAATTTTGGAACAATTTAAGATGATTTTGAGATGCTTGCTGCGGTACTTTTCCTTTTTTAATAGGGTTTCCACTGTGCACTTGTGAGAGAACAGGAATTTGCAGTGTTTTGAGAATTCAATTGCTTTGGGTTTATTGGCACTTCAAGTTTTGAAAGGCTGCTTTTTTGTGGGCCTTATTTTCTGCTAAGCTGGACATCTTTGCCATTGTTTGATCTACGTGCAACATGCTATGCATCTGAGCTGACAATTTGCTGGATATGACCTACTTTAGGATCCCACCAACAAAAAGGGATTGTTAGAAAGTTTTAAGCTGTTTTATAGACTAGTGCGGCTTGTTGTGATTTTTTTTTATGTTTGAAAAAGGTATTGTATATTTTTGTTCAGGATAGAAGAGGAACATGCATTGTTCTAAGTGCTTATTTGCTGTGGACTTGCTAACTCTCCATATTTTCATTGGCTGTATGTTGTTTCTTTTTGCCTTCTTTTCTGCTGCACTGCATGGTTTTCAGTGGTCTGAGCAGAGCTGCACCATATGCACCAATATATATACCCGCACATCATAGTGGCCAGTGAGCACCTGCTGACAAAATCAGGGGATCTGAAATCTGACCTTCATACAGCTGTGCTTGGGGCAACAGCTTGCAATCCAGTGAAAACTACTGTGGCATCCATACCAGTATACCCTACGTCATTTACTCATTGCTTTTCTGTATACCTGTTAAATATTTGCTACATTTTCAGCAGTAGCATACAAGCATATTGCAACATGTCTGGCAGCTATGTATGTGCATTTTGTGGCATCAGCACTATTTTAAATTGTTATACTGAGTTGCTAAGTTTTTTGTGGTCTCTAGGACTGAAACCTGAGTCATATATGCTATTCTATACTTACTAAGTATTGATATGCGGAGTTGCTACGTTTTTGTCCACACTTGCCTATAACCTGAGTTGTTTTCTTGCCCCTTAGTACTGAAAACAGTATTACTGGTCATATGTTTGTGCTCTGACTGTGCATTGTATTGTATCAAACTACCATTGCTGTCTATTGTAACATTCAGTAAACCATCCAAGCTACTACTACTGTGTTTTAGCTAGCATTCTACCCAGGACATGTTGAACTCATCCCTACCTCTCTGAATTCCAGATACATTTGATCTCAGGCTTCTTGTAACCTTTCAGTTGGAGCCTACTTAAATTAGGTACACCCACACCCCAAAATTAAATGTACCTGCACTGAGATTACACAGCAGCGGAGAAAAAAGAAAACTCCACTGTTAGTGAAAATTATTTCACTCTTTTTGTTTAGATTGTTCAGCACTTGATAAAATTTTTGTCAATAGAATAATAGACACCACATCACATCCCTTACTACCACATCACAACCCTGACACAAGCCTGTATATGCTGTGGTACTAAAATAATCACTTCCATAGACTGTAAGGCCTCCTGAATAATGTACTAATGTGTTTAGGTATCAGTAACAAAATTACATCTCACCCACTAAACACTGCTGTTGCCACCATAAGCATGGCTCACCAAAGCGTAATATAGAAGCCACTTAGGCAAACAGTGCATACTACTACTCATGAAAACATCCCTGTTATACATTACTCAATAGTTACACATACTAACACAGCACTCACTGGCATGAGTAATGATAGAGTGATGGTCAGCTGTCTCTCAAGTGCCAAGATTAGTTATAGCACCAATGCTTTTAAATTCCATCGCCCCAAATGTTTATATGACCTGGTTGTTGCACCTGTGGTAGTGAATGACCTTCAATATTCCATCTTAGATGATAAAAATAGAGACATGGCTGAGCAGTCCATATATGTCTTAGATGATAAGCAATTAGTCTTGAGCAGAATCCTGCCAGCAACATGAATGATACCACAATCCAGACAAAATAACTTCAACAACTGGCTCAGTAATTGCTGTCATTTCATGGGGATAAAATGTGATAGCCTGGAGAGAGATGGTGGATAGTTGTACTGGCTTCACCAGGGATGGCTTGTACTTCTCTCCTTGGAAATTGTACATATTGGCAAATATGCTTTCTCCACCCAAAGTGCCTTTTCAGGCTAATTCAGTTTCCTGTATCTATTAAGTTAGCAGTTTCAAAATTAGGCAGTTATTAAATTGGTACTGCTCAGTGCTAGAAGTCTAAACAAAATGCACCCTGCCCCCGAACCCTTTCTAACTCTTGAAAACATCTGTATAACTACAGAATCATGGTCCCAGTGATGTGGTAACACTCCATATTTACCTGGTTTTAATGTCTACTACTCATTTAGATTCTTTACTGAAGGCTGTGTCTTAGCGTAGGCTTATTTGTTTTTATTTGAAAACACATTTCCTTGAATTTAATCCAGCAGGATAACAACCAAGAATTCCTACATTTTCTGGTAACTACAAATAAATCCACCCTTCATATCACAGTCAGTTATGGAATCCGCATTCAATGATGGCTGCAGTCCATGAAACCTACACTAAGAAATTAAAACATAAATTATTGAACTTCACACTATCATCCTAAATGGGATCAACTATTTGTCCATAAACTGGCTAACATATACCACAAATAGAATGATAAAATAAAATAATAACAAAAATATACATAACAGTTCCTGGACATCATCAGTGCCAAACTAATTTAACCTTAGCTTCTCCACTGGTTATGTATCTGAAGCTGTTGTGGTGCCACTTCACTAGCCTCACCAACCTCATTCATAAAGTTATAAGAACATATAATTACAGATATTGGCAGCTTATAATCTTTAAATCCACGATAATTTGCCTTGTGAAGGGTAGGCCCTGCCTACTAAACCTGGTTCACTGTTTTTAAAGAGTCATAGATGTATCGGATGATGACAAACTGATACATACTGCCTACATAAACCTGATCCATGCTTTCAATACTATCTCATGCTCTGATATTATTGACCCACCTAAATATAAACTCTTGTGTAACACATTGTATAACAAACTGGCTAATGGACAGGATCCACTCACTTACAGCCTATGGTACACTTTCCTCAAAAAGGCTTGTCCCTTGTGGTGTCCCACAGATCTATGTAATAGGATCAGTATTCTTCAGTAGATGCTTCACTAACATCTGACCTGACATCAAGGATCAAAGGTCACTAGATGACCAAGTTTTCTGATGATTACATACTAGGGACAGTCAAGAACACTATAGATGGCTCCCATATTCTCCAAAACAGCCTTGGAAAACAAGAACATTCCTAAAACTACCGTATAGATGATACCTCCCAATAAATATATGCTGCCATGCTTGTAGACAATGAACTCTCCTTCATTCACCATGTATCACTTGTCATTAGGAAATCCTTCTACCTAGCCCCAATGGATTACTAAAGTCAAATTCTCCAAGCTCAAGGAAGTCAGTTTTCCCTGGAATCTATCTATCCAAGTATGTTGTCCGACTAGAAAAATGACAATGTTTCCTCATAACAAAAAGATGTCTAAATATTCTGCCCAATTCTGCCTCTCATGAACTCCTATATAATAATCTGCTTAGTCTTCAGTGCTGCAAATGACCCTCCATGCCTGATCTTCTGCATGTTCATAAAACTGAAAATACAACAAATACTTACTCTTGGGACCTACATATATAAACAGGACCTGTTGGCACGATAGATGCCTACCCCAAAGGGTATTGTATCTTTTAAATAAGCTCCCATCCATATACAAATGGATGGGTTACCATAAATTCACCCTTGGTCTGACCATTTGTTCCATTATGGAGATGGGAAGTAGGTAAACTGCAGTGACTATGCTCCTAATGGTTTTCTAGATTGATTGCCAGGTATACATCTATAAAGCTAAGTGGCAGGAAGGAGGAACACAGATTGGGATATACTATCATTTGTAGCAGAAAATAACACTTGGGACATGGAATGCCACCTTAGTGTTAGGGAAGAAAATAAACTTTGTGTGAGTGGTTGAAAAATGTCAGGGGGAGATATAGTAAGTCTTACCTTTACCCATAGAGTTGGTTCAGGTACCAGAATTCTAGGTTGGAGGTGGTCACCATTCTATTCTGGAGCTACCCCTTCAGAGATCTCCATGTGAGTGTGGTTATAACAATGAGTTCTAAATTGGCTGCTATATGCTTGGAGTGTCTGCCAGTAGAAATGATAATTATTATAATTAATCAACTACGCAGTGCTACTGGGAAACTTCAGGTCTACCACCACCACCGACCTCTTTTTTTAACCAGTTTCTCAGCTAGTATCATCTTGTTGCAATTATACTGCAGTAGCTTACATTCATTTGTATGATCCTTTAAATCTAGTTTTGTAGTTTTGTTTGGGTGGGGTGTTGTGCCACCTGCACCCTGTAAAGCAGGTGCTTCATCCTTGTACTCGTAGTTTGTACATATACTACCTCCAAAGGTTTACACACTCAGAGAAAAGAGAATACATTTATCTGTGTTCTGAGCTGGTACAGCCCAGGAGGTAGTATATTTAGAGAATGGGGCATGTGTTAGGGTGAAGGCCATATTATGAGTAAAAAAATGTAGCAAGAGCAATTTTAGTTTTGCAGTTGTGATATATTTTGCATGGCATCAATGGGACAGTGGGACAGTGTGGTCAGGAAAAGTAAGGTGCAACCAGGTAGTTGTCAATAAACCAAAATTTCTGTGAAACTTAGCACTCATGTGGGGAATGATGGAGATGCCTGGAATGGTATAATCATGACGAAGAGTTTGTCTGATTTAAGCCTGAGTGGGAAGTTGTTATTGAATTTATTTGCTATCTATTGATTGCTCATAATGAACATCATCGTCAATCAGAAGACTGCTCATAAATTTACTTAATATCTAAGCATCTTAGTCAGCATTGACTGATTTTGGAGTCATTTCATCACACTATATCAGTGGTGGATTATGCATACCTTGGACCCTGGGTGGTTTTCAAGTCATGGACCACCACCACACTTTTTTGGATATTCAAAAATATGCAAGCACTTTTGAAGTCACCTTCCTGGTTTGATACTGTTTCAACTACAGTCATTATACTCCACCAATATCCATATCAATCAGTTAGGATGGCTTGACTGTGAACACCGCAGATGTCTGATTTTGATTTGAAAATGTCCATGATAAATTATACCAACTTGCTTTACACAAATGCATACTTTGCCTGCAATACCAAACTAATACATTTAACTTGATTGTGACATAAAGACCAACCATTCTCATCCAAAGACAGTTCCCATATCCAGCAATTATAGCCCCATCAAAAAGATAATAAATAAAACACTGTATAGTAAGCCACTTCAAGGATGACAAACCAGTTTTTTAGTGAAACAAGTTTGACAAAGCAGTTCCTTAGCATAAACAAGTTTTCACACCAGTTCTTTAGTGTAATAAAACTTCATTTTTTTCCATTTATTGTGGTAGTAATACTTCATCTTTTTCATTCACTGTGGTGGTAGAACTTCCTTTTTTTCATTGAATTATAGCCCCATCATTGACCGTGGCCACCTCAGATATCTGATTATGATAAAAATAAATACATAATAATTATGGTCAAAATAATGTATTTCAAGTTTGTTTTACAAAAGTACAACATAGCCAAAGTATTCCAACTTATTTCATACAAATGCACACTAGTCTTGCAAGGCCAGACTAGTTAAATCAAGCAGATGACAAGAGGACAAGTTATTTTTATCCACAGACAGCCCCCATACCCACTCAGCAGTTATAGTCACTTTGCTCTGTACATCTCATCTAATTCTGAAAAAATAATGCTTCTCTACCTCTTAGTGCAAGAATCTAGGACAAAGCCAAAAATAATAAGGGACTAAAATCCATAATCAGGAACAGATTTCAAATACTGCTCTTATATACTTAGAAAGTTGTTAGAGTAACAGTTTTTGTAATAGCATATAATTCATTAAAGAAATGAGATCTAAAACTCAAAAGTTTTGTTATTGTTACTGTAAGCCTCATTTATTTGCCAGAAAAATTTAACTTTTTTGACAAAGACACCAAAATATGCAACAAAGTCAGGGGTAATCTGCCAAGTCTGGGACAGTTGAGAGCTGTGTAATTTTAACTTTGTTTCTCATAAACAGTAGCCACAAGTATTCAAAATATTCCACTCAAATGTTCATTAGTTCTGTGAAGCCAGACATTTAGTAGATCAAATATACTTTTATCTGCAAACAGACTCCAACTCCAACCAGAAATTATAGCCACTATATTGTATTTACCTTATCTGACTGTGATAAAAAATAGAATAATTTCAAGCCATGGACACCACCACAGTTTTTTTAGATCATTCATAAATATGCACACTCTTTTGAATTCCTCTTAGCATAATATTCAGGGGAAAAAAATTAAAAAATAATGGGAAAAGGCTCAAACTCAGGGTCAGATTTCCCTGACTCAATAAATAAGGTTAATTAGGTGGCTATATGAGGGATTGGAGGTAAAAATTAAAGTGGGAGGTTCTTCTCCAATACGTTGTGCTTGAACATAGGAACCAGGCAGTGGTGTCCTCTTTCCCTTTGTTTTTTGCTTTATATTTAGATCCATTGCTAAGTAAAAAAAAAAAATCAAGGATATAATTGGTTTGGTAATGAAGAAAAGTTGGCTTTATTTGCAGATGATATTATTTTGTCCTTGATAAATCCAGAAAAGGACATCTTTGTGTTGTGGAACATTTTGAGACAGTTTCAACTCTTTCTTGGATATAAAATTTATGAAACTAAAAAAAAACTATAGCCATAAATTATGTACCCAGATATGAATTGGCTCAGCAATACCCATTTTTATGGGGACACAAAGACATGAAAGGACTTAGGAGTATGGATTAAAAAGGCTTCTGCTATGACAGCTTAGGATATATGGGAAGAGACTAAAAAAAGAAAATATGGAACTGAGGAACGGGAAGCTCTTGTTTATGGATATAAATAGTAAGATAAAAGCAGTTTAAATGTTTTTATTCCATTTAGTTTAATTACAGGTCAGGCACAACTTTATCAACCAGAGGAAAAGTTGTGGATTATAATTAAGAAGGAGTTTAAGGAATTTATTTGTGAGGTGAAGAGAGCAAACTTAAGTGTGATAAGTTGATACTCCCAATCGAACAAGATGTTTAAAAATTACCTGATTTGAAGGGATATTTTAGAGCTACACAGTTAAAGCTTATATACTTAATACAAGAAGAAGGTTATAGGTTTATATGTTCATAGGTTCATAGGTGTGTACTAGGCTAATGGCCCTGGAGCCTTGACAAACTTAGCCCATAGAAGTGCCCTGGCATTGTGCTGCCTGACGTTAGTTCCCAACATCTCTATCAAGTAGAGCCACTGGAGTGATCCCCAGGGTGAACTTTCTATTTCCCATCCACTCATCAAAACTTTTCTTGAAGAGGGCTAGTGAGGTGCTCTGCTTGACATGTATGGGAAGTCTATTCCAGAGCATGGGCAGTCACTGGGTTCTGAACCTCTCCCTCCGGCATGTTCTGTTGATTGTGGTAATGAGGCTGAGGTCTCTGGAGCATGTGATGCAGAAGGATTGGGATTTGTTTAGATGTAGCATTTCTAACAGAGATGGGTTAAACATGGCTTTGTAAGTCAAGCAGAGATTGCCTCTTAGTAGATGATATGAGACAGAGAATAGCTGGAGTTTTTTTGAGTCTGTCCATGTAGGACATTTGTTTAAGGCCTAGGATCCTCTTTGTGAGGTACTTTTGTGGCCTTTCCAGCTGTTGCATGTGTCTAGTGAGGTACATGCCAAATGGGGCATTATACTTGGTGATTGGCCTAATGAGGAAAGAGTAGAGAGAGATGATGATCTCTTTCTTCCAGGATGCAAAATCCCTGGTAATGAGATGTGCCACATAGAAGGACTTTCTGACCACAGTTGAAATGTGGTGGTTGAAGGAGAGGTTGCTGTCAACCTGTGTCCCCAAATCTCTTATAATGATTACAGTGTTCAGTGAGCTCCCATCGATGTGGTAATTAGTGGGAACTGAGTTTTTCCCCAAAGGAGATGATGACACATTTTTTGGCATTAAGCTTAAGGCCATGGTTTTGACACCAGTCATTGGTCTCAGTGAGGCCTTTCTGTAGGATGTCTACATCATCTGGGGAGTTAATAATGGCTCCTAGCTTGCATTCATCTGCGGACTTGGTCAGCCATTGTCCCTCCATGTTGGCCTGGACTTCTGAGAAGTAGATGCCAAACAGGAGAGCACACGACCGATCCCTGTGGGACTCCACTTGTGACTGGTTGGCAGTCTGACTTGGAGTCCGCTACTTTCACACTGTGGGTTCTATCTCTGAGCCAATTTGCAATCCACCTAGTGATATAGGGGTTGATGCCTAGTTTGGTGAGTTTATCAATAATTCCTGAGTGGGGAATGGTATCAAAGGCCTTGGCCAGATCGAGGTAGGCTGTATGAACTGCCTTGCCCTTGTCCACAGCTCTGGTGACTGACTCAAAGAAGTAAACTAGGTTGAGCAGGCATGATCTACCTTTCATAAAACCAAATTGTGTGGGATCTAGAGTTTGGAGATTACCTATACCCTTGTTAATTAGGTTCAGGATGATGTACTCCATAGCCTTTCATATCAGACTCATCAGGCTAATGGGGCAATAATTCCCAGGGTCTGTAATTGCTCCCCCTTTAAGGAGAAGGATGACTGTAGCAGTGCACCATTCAGTAGGGACAAAGTCTGAGTTGAGGCTGTGATTAAACCGGGCACACAGATGTGGTGCCAGTTCACTTTGTAGTTCAAGTAGAACACATCCAGGGATATTGCCGGGTCCCATGGTAGCTGTATTCTTGGCCTTGGTTAATGTAGCTTTAACATGTGCTGCAGTAATGCTGGGTGCCTGGCATTCCTCTGGTACTGTGATTGGTCCTTTGGGGGGGGGGGTAAAGTTGGCACTGAATCTGTCGGCCAGTATGTTGGCAATATCTGTTGGCTCAGTATAGGATGTATCATTGTGCAATAACTCAGAGCAAACGTGGGTATTATCATGGAGATTTTTGATATAACTATAGAATGCTTTGTGGTTGTTTTTAGTGTTTGCTGCAATTCTGTCTTCATAACTGGCTTTAGAGGATTTGGTGAGGGATTTCAACTTTTTGTTGAGGCTAATAAGGGAGTTTTTCCAATCTTGGGACTTCACCTTTTTCTGCAACAGTTTCTTCCTTCTATTGTAGAGTTTATTAATGGCAGGGGACCACCAGATTGGCTTCCTTTTTTTGGAGGGCAGTGTTCGTACAGTGCATTGGTGTATGATTTGGCAGTGATGCATCTATTTTACATTGACATGGGTGCCGTAAAATTATCCATCTCCATTTTAGGAGCCCAAAGTCAGCTTTGGAGATCTTTTTCATGGTGGTTACCTTTGTGGAGGGTGTTGGTGAGATATGGATTTCCATGGTGATTAGTTTGTGGTTGGATCTAACCAGGGAGGATTTTACTACTGGTGTAGAGAAATGGTTGTCCAGGTAGTAATAACCTGGTCAAGGATGTTCCATCCTCTAGTGGGGGTAAGAATGAGCTGGTCCAGGGTATTGGAATTGATGAATTCCGGGAAGTGTTGGACCAGTGTATTGGTGCATGAGTAGTTTTTCCAATTGATGGAGGAGTAGTTGAAGTCAACTAGTATGAGAGTGTTGGGTTGGACCCTAATAATTTCCAGGTTGCTTAGGAATGTGGAGTGAGAGTCTTGGGACATAATTGGGGACCTACACCAGGCTACAACCTGAATCGCCATGCTACGTAATGTTAGTTGTACCTGAAGTATCTCAGATGTGTTATGCTGGGCTACTAGTCTGGAGGTGTGCATATCCTTTATGAATATGGAGGAGTGAGTGGGATCATCAGTGTGCCTTATTATTGAGTCACCTATGATTAGTGTATTGGGTAAGCTGTTTTGCCTTAGGAACTTAGGTTGATGGGCACACTGTGTAGGTGAGTTATGTGTCTTGTGGTTTGTGCTGTGTTCTGGTAGCTGAGTGCGTTTCTGCCTTGGAGGTCTTTGGTGTTTGGGTAGATTTCTGTTGAGAGCCTCCATGAAGGTGGGTGTGTGGTTTGTGTTTTTATGTGAGAGCTGTGATGGTGGGTGTTCTGGAGGGCTATGTGTTGCATGTGGTGTGGTGCAGGTGTTGACCTCTTCTTGACCAGCTATTCTGGTCTTGGCTTGAGAGTGCATGGCTTCCAGGTTTGGATATATAAGTGCATCTCTCACAAGTCTGAGTGCTGGGAGCTAAGAGGAGAGGGTTGTCTGTGTACATGAGACAGTTGCTACACTGCATCTGAATGTCCAAGTTCACCAGGTTAATTGGAGAAAGCATAGGGAACTGACCTTTAGACATGCCAGGAGGGATGGTCATTATTACTAAGTACTGGAGCTGTTTCCTTATATATTCCTTTTACAGGAAAAATATCACTCAAGGTGTCTGAGTCTGTACAGAGCACTGCCAAACACTTGAGGGGAAACTAATATGTAAACCCTGAAAACTTAAGGATGAAATATTTAAGCAGGTATTTTGAGGTTAGAAAGAAATCAAGCAGTACTTACTGAAAAATAATGAATTAGCTTGTCAAGAATGATGAAAAGAGGGGAGTCACATGAATGGCTACTGCCTGGCTACTACTAATGCTGGTGTCAGCACAGCTTCACTCTGTTGGGATACAATACTCATTTGCTTCTTCTCTTACCAGAAGCAAAATGTCATTACCAATCCCAAGAAGAGAAGCAGGCCACAGCCTGTTTGGTGATCCACAGTCTTGTCCCAGATGATGCAAGGGTCTACAGGCTTGTAGCCCTTTTCTGGTAGATGCCTCGAATAGCAACCAGACCAATCAGGTAAGTTAAGCATAGGCACTCACTATCCAACCACAAAGAGTCAGGAATCAATGCACTCTGCTCCTACTCTCATCAGGACCAGAATATAAGCACAGATTCCAAGCTGTCACCTATAAAGCAGTTATTAAGCTTTCTGGTGATCAGCAGTCTCCAGGAAATAATGTAACTGCACTACTTCTCTCACCAGGAGAAAACAGAAGCACTAATCCCAAGATGACTACTGATAGGCAGAATGTGGGCTCTCCAATAACTTGTAGTCTTGCAATAGATACTTAAAGATATGATGAAAAAAATGGTTTATCCTAAACACTGCAATGCACTCTAGAGAAGTTAGATGTGAAAGTAGGTAACTTATGTTTTACCTGTCTAAAAAGTTAAGTTATTGTGGAGACTCACTATTTTTAAAACAGCAAGATAGATTTAAAGGGGGTGGTCACTTTTGTATTCTGGTACTATGGAATACAGTAGGATGACCAGTACATTTAAATAGTTGAAGGGGAGTGATTTCACAAAATAATGATTTTGTGCTTACTCACACCAGCCAGTAAAAGCAGAGAGGAAATTAGATATATAGTCAAACTAACATAAGGGGCAGGTAACTAGAAAGACAGTGGTGTTTAAGAACACAACAGTAACTGGGTGGGAAAAATTCTCCCTGACTCACAAGAGACAGAGCTGTGGTCTCTTTTCAAGTTTTAATATGCAGTTCAAAGCAGAATACAAGTAAATCAGTGTAAAGAAAACAAATCACAGTATGCAAAATATAAAAAGGCAATCGATTAATACAAAATAAAACAAATAAAAAGCAAACTAACTTTTCCCTCTCAGCAAACTGTAGCAGAGTCTGGGTGAGCCTTTCCAGTAAAGGGGAAGTTCAAGAAATAAAGAGAGAGTGGGATACTAGATGCAGATCCTTAAAGAGAATAAAAGTCACACATAATATTATACTCTTAAAGTTGCAGAAAGTATTCTAAGAACTAAGCCAATATGGGAATGTAGAAAGGAAATTTTGCCATTAGGATGACTACAAATAGGATTACAGACAAGAGGAAAGAAGGGTTGGAATATACTGGGAAAACTGGCAAAGGAACCAAGGTATTGGGAGCAAATAACTGCAGAGGGAAAGAGTAATACAGTGGGACAAGGCCAAGAAGAAGTTTGGACTGCAGTTTAGAGACTGAATTCCCTACTACAGATTGATATCAGAGTATAGGCAAAGAGAAAGGGACAGGGAAGTGCTAAGTGAAAGACCGGTTTGGATAGAGTTTTTCTGGACTATAGAATCTGCTGTTAAAAATGGATAATTAGTAGGGCATATAAAATATTGCATGGCAATGAAACTGCATTTATTGCTGCTTTTTAGTAGCCTGATTCATTTGTAACTGTTATTTTATGCCTCTTAGTTCTGATTTAAGCACTTGGGTGTCAAAATATTTATCTTATATAAAGAAGGTTTGTGGTCTACACTCTTGTGGCAGGAAAGGAAGCTTACACTGTTCTAAGTTGGGATTTGCTGTTTGAAGACTTATTGTGTATGTTATTATAAAAGTGTCCTAGTTCTGGTTTAAGCATTTGGGCTTCAGGCCAGTTATTTTAGATTAAAACATATTGTGGTCTATGCTCTTGTGAGAGGAGAGGGTAGCCTCCACCCTTCTGAGATGCGAACTGCTGGTGAAGGCTTGTTGTGTTTGTTATTTTAAAAGTGTCTTAGTTCTAGTTTAAGCCCTTGGGCTCCAAACCAGTTATTTTACATTAAGAAGGTTTGTAGTCTACACTCTTGTGGGTGAAGAGGGTAGCCTCCACAGTTCTGAGCTAGGAATTGCTGGTGAAGGCTTATTGGACATGTTATTTTAAGTGTCTTTTTTTTCTAGTTTAAGAACTTGGGTTCCAATCCAGTTATTTTACATTAGGAAGGATTGTGGTCTACACTTTTGTGGCAGGAGAGGATAGCCTATACCCTTCTGAGCTGGGAACTGCTGGTTGAAGGTGTATTGTGTCATTTATTCTAAAAGTGTCCTAGATCAAGGCTTATTGTGTCTGTTATTCTAAAAGTGTCTTAGTTCTGGTTTAAGCACTTGGGCTGCAAACCAGTTATTTTACATTAAGAAGGTTTCTGGTCTACAATCTTGTGGGATGAGAGGGTAGCCCCCACCCTTCTGATCTGGGAATTGTGTATGTTATTCTAAATATCTTTGTACGGGTCTGTGGTCTGCACTCTTGTGGCATTACTGTCTAGGCATTTTTTTCAACTACTAGAGCATCTAGTTTGCTCATAGCTGAGAATTGCTCATCAAGTTTCTTGTCTTGTTGACTTAGGTTCATAGGTGTGTACTAGGCTAATGGCCTTGGAGCCTTTAGTTCAGTATTTAAGTTTTTCTCATGCACCCCTAATAGATCAGTGGCCATGGATAGGTACTTCCTTACTTTCTCTATAGCCAGTCTGGTTGAAATGGATATTCTGTGGCATTTTAGCAATTGCCTCATGTACACTGACAACCCACTTATTCTTAATAAGACAGAGAGTGTATGCGAGAGGTATAAATATACTTTAATGCTGGAGGCAAAACTCTGTCATACAACCAAAACCAATCCTACTTGCACCATGCTTACTGCACTGGGTGAAGACCTTATACATAAAACTGCTTATGCTGAGACACTTACAGATAACCTTCCTAAAACACTAAGACCTCCTGTGCAGTGCAATCAAAGAAAGGGTCCTCAGACATCACATAAACACTCTGTTAAAACACTACCCATAGCTACATATAGTAACACTGTATCCAGTGACTCCACTGCTAAGCCCTTAAGACAAGTCAGTACACAGCCAAATTCCGATTCTATAGTGAGGCACACCAATGACACCCTCTCCAGATTGAATAAGGAGAGAGTCACGGTTAGCTGCCTTTCTGGAGCTAGGCTCAGTAAAGTCACACAGGCACTCAGGTCACTGAACCACAGGTACTAGTATGACTGTCATAGTCCATGTGGATGTTAATGACCTAAGATGTACCTCCCTTGACTATATGAAGTGAGACATGACTAAGCTCGCTGATTATGTGCATTGGGCAGGTATGAGCCTACCAATGAGCAGCATACTACCTTCCCCAAGGATGATGTCAAGTTACCAACAGAAAATGATTGATGTTAACAGTTGGCTTAGTTTCTAGTGTCAATCCAGGCTGGTACAATTTTTGACAGCCTGGGAGGACATGGTTGACAGACCACACTGCTTTGCCAGGGATGGTCTGCACCTATCCCCTCAAGGCTTTCAGATATTGGCAAAGACCTGTTCCACCCCATAGTTCCTTTTTTTAGGCAATGCCAAACTGATAAGTCTACAGACTTAACTAAACCTATGAAGGAATATCTGAAGGTGATACTGCCTAATACTGGAAGTCTTAAAAAGAAACTGCACTCCCTGCAAGCCTGACTCCCTGGAGAGTATAGACATCTGTGTAGTAATGGAGACATGGTTTAAAGTCACTGAGAGTACTCCAGCAATGCAAGGTTATAATATCTTTCATACCTTTAGACCAGCTATGGCATAGGATGAAACTAAGGTGGAAGACTGTCTATATTAAGACCAATCTCATATCCAGACTACTTAAAATGTATGACCCACTGGAACTCATACATGTGCAACTCACCATAAACATGGAGTTGTACAATATCCTTGCAAAGTATAGGTCCTCTTCCATGTCCCAAGAAACCCATTCTACCTATCTCAATGTACTAGAGTCCCTCATTGTTCAACCCAATACAATATTCATGGAGGATCTCAACTACTCCTCTATAGATTGGGAATCCTACACCACTTCTAATGCACAGGCCCAGTGATTCCTAAACTTTGTTAATATCAACATCCTGGAACAGTTGACCTATTCTCCTACCAGGGGTACAAACATCCTTGACCCTGTAAAAACCAAAAACGTACTACGGGAGCTAAAAGACTGAAATTAAAACAGCGGCAGCAACAGTAAAATAAACATACTATGAGTATGTCAAGAATACATGAGACTTTATTATAAACACAGAAAATAATAAAGTGCCTTTCGTCCAATGTATAACAAACTTCATCAGATAATTTTAAATGATTTATGTCACTTCCTTTTATATATATATATATATATATATATATATATATATATATATATATATATATATATACAAGTCACATGGTCATTCCACTTACTTCCCTCCATAAGAACACTAAGCTACCTTATTTGAATATGGTAACCAGGTTACATGCATTTATCATATAACATGAAAAATAAATAAAATTCAGTAATGAACATACATTATAAATTCCTATTCTTTAAAACTATATACATAAATACACATTTCCTATCTATATGCAAGACTGAAATGATTCAAAATCTATATATATGTCACAATAAAGGTATACAGTATCCTTAAATATCTAATATCAGATTTTCTTAGAATCAAATATCTAAATGTTAAAAACATATCTAATAAAACATGATTAAATCAGTTTAATATTTCATCCAGATCAAAAGAGGTCATTGTGCCCCTCTAAGCATCACTCATCAGACCCATCATAGAGTACAATGCCCCATTTGGGATGTACCTTACAAGACACCTGCAACAGCTGGAAAGACCACAGAAGTACCTCACCAAGAGGATCACTTATGAAGCTCAACTGAAGAAACTCTAGCTGTATTAGGTTGCATACCGCCGACTCAGACGTGATCTCTGCCTGACATACAAGCCCATGTCCAACCCAGAATTGATGGACATGCTCCACCTAAAGAAAACCATATCTCCTCGAGCCACATGCTCTAGGGATCTAAACCTCACCACAACAATAAATAGGACATGCTGGATGGATAGATTCCTGCCCAGAGACTTCCCATGCTCTGGAACAAGATTCCAATCTACATTAGGCAGAGCTCCTTGCTAACACTCTTCAAGAGAAACCTTGACGAGTGGATGGGAAACAGAAAGTTTACCCCGGGGATCACTTCAATGGCTCTGCTGAACAGAAGCACAGGGAATTAATCTAAGGGGGTGGTGAAAGGCAACACATTCCAGCTAGGCTTATAAATGCCTTTGGGCAGATAGCCTAGTACCTACCTATGAACCTACGAATCTATAAAAGTTAGTCCTTTTGATAAAATATTAACTAATTCCTCTGATATTACAAACAAGGAATAATTATAGACAAAAAATTACTTTCAGAATTAGCTAGTATCTTATATTGATTATCCAGGTTATGCTTGCATGTATTAATTACCTCCACCAGCCATTCTTCTTTCTGCCATTCCATTTGTATTGTTGATTTTTCCACCGAAAATTTGATGTGGAGGTACCTGGATTTTGTTGGAGATTATTTTGTTGTAAATTATTGGTAGTAGCTCTATTATTCCCCCGATTTGCTTGTTGCTTAAGCCGTTCGCTTCTTCTAGTGTCTGCATTTTCATTACCAAAATTATTAATTACAGGACTGTTCAACAGTTGTTGTGCATCATTTTCCATATGTTGGTCCTGCCCATCCACTTCCTCCGTATTACTGTAATTAGACGTAGTTGCATAGTGAGGTCTAACTCCCCAAATAGTCCACGCTTGTCATTATGGCGGGGGAGGATATGCAGTCCCTTTCTGAAAATTGGCAAGATTTCTATTACTTTTTAATTTTAATTTGTTTATTTATTTATTTTTTTTTACCTTGTACTCAATAACATGGGGGGGGGCAATGTTCCTTACCCAATGCAATATCTTTGCTTATCAAATCTGACTATAAGGCAGTGTTACTTGAAATAAAAATCAAATCCGGGTGTGATGTCCCCCTCTGAGCCAGTAATCAAGGAGCCTGAACCCTGAACACTACCACTGGAGAGGGACATTCACTTGGAATAAAAATTGATACACCCAGTATTTCCAGATGCAACTCTCTGCATCAAGCACAATTTCCCTTAGGAGCACAAAGGGAACACACTCACTCCAGCATCTGGATTTCCCTCCAGGTCCCCTGTAAAACTGTCCCCTGGCAAAGCTATAGAGTTGAGACCTCAGCTGAGTGTCCAAGCCAAGTTTTTCCAGTACCCTCTCTGTGAAACCACTGCTTCATGTCCCTGCTCCAAGTAGTTGACACACACCCACTTTAAGATTTGATTTTCACACACTCGCGCATGCGCACACACACATACACACACACACACACACACACACACACACACACACACACACACACACACACACACACACACACACACATACACACCTGGGAAAGGCTGACACAGATTTACTAGCTATGCCCCCTTCTGCCCAGACTATAACATACTTGCACCACCACCAGACACCCCAAAGCTAGCTACTCTAAGGCTTTTGCAAGGATACCCAATTATACCTGAGTGAAATTAATATTAATACAAATGGTAGTTTGACCAATGCAGTAAGGCTTCCAATAGTGGCCACAATGTCACCAAATAGATATAACTCCTCTCAAAGTTTAAAATATTCTCTAAAGGACCAGCCACAATGAAAAGATTAAATATATTTAATAATAAACAATAAAAGAACATGAAAATATTAAATATCTATTTACAATAAACACCAGAGTTTCAATCACAGGAAATATTAAAAATAACACAGATGGACCGATTCACACAGTTACAGAAAAAGCAATACTTACTTAACCTCACTATATTTTCCTGACTGATCTAAAGATTTACTTTTCCCTGGTTGACTTACTAGAGCAAGGCTAGATAAAGTCGGTGAGAGATCCTTCTTTGTCAGGTTTTAAAAACAGAGTGCTCTGGGACTTCAGACTCACCTAGTATTAACCATTTTTAGTGATGGATTACAGAATTACATCACATACATCTGGTCATCTGACTTCTGGTTCCCATACCCCCCCCCCCTTGGCTAGGTTAGGATTTAGTACATATATGTCAATATTACACACACACAGAGCCTTGCTATGATCATCTGCAGCTCCTGGAAGTCATAAAACAATTTCAAACCTCCACCCTTTCAGAGTAGCGATTAGTTCAACCCAATGACAATGCATGAAGCTTCCTAGTACAGAGGTTTTGTTTCTGGCTGCATTGAGAACTGTAAGATACAATCTTTATGGCTTAAGCCAGGTAATTTAATTTCAAACTATTTTCAAAGTTTTAGAATAACCTCTTCTCTTCCAGTATCCTCTGTTAAAGCATATACATTTAAACAGTTACAATAATACCAGTATATTTATTTTTCTGTCCAGTAGGGCACACTGTTGGTACATTTTTAAAACAAACAGCTTTACAAATATATTTTCAACACAAAGATATATACAAATAAGTTTGATATACAAATGACATATAATTCTTTACAAAATTCCAGCTAGCTGTGCTGACATATGTTGCACATCCACTTCCCTACTTCTCCTTGGCATAGCTGGCAATACCTCACATCATCATTACACTGGGGATCCAGCAAAACCAAAAACCATTAGGAAGTATTCCAAGGCTACCTTCTCCCAACTAAGCAACATCTTGGCTAAATTACAAACACCTCCAAACCCAGTAAACATTGTAGGATACACTGAGCTATTTATTAAATCTCTGTACAGCCATACTGATAGCTATATAAAGTGAGCTGTGCTAACTTTAAGAATAAGACAAACTCAAAAGACAAGCCACCCTGGTGGATTCACAATATCAATTGTTTATACAGCAAAAGAAAATAAATCTTGTCCAACCTTAGGAGAAACAAAGCCATACATACTAAAAGCCCCTGACCAGTCTAAGCAGGCAGCTAAGAGGGTTAATTAATTTATTCAATGGCTAAATTTTGAGAAATAATAGCTTCTCAGGCAAAGGACAACCATAAAGATTTCTACAGCTATGCTCAAAACTTCACAGAAAATATACAACAATGAACAGAACTTATTGGAAATGGCATCACCCACACTGAACCAGAGACCATTGCCAACCTTCTGGCTGACAGGTTCAGCTCAAATGTCTCCCCCAACTCTCCTCCTTATAGTCCAAAGGAAATGCCACATATCATAATCTCCACAACCATTACTAAGGAACAGGTCATCAATGTACTTTCCAAGGCCAAAAATGCTACATTGATGGGCCCGATAACACAAATCTCTATAGCACAACTGCCTCCTAAGGCAAGGAGCATTCCTGAGATTTGTGTACTAGAGTGAGCTCTGCCTCAGTGACCAATACGTTTGGTACTTTTCCTTGCAGGTCATACAAGGTTTGTGTGTGTGTTTCGTTTGCAAGTTTTTTTTCACCATCCATGCTCTGGACATGTTTTTGATTTTAGGTTACATGCAAATTGAAGAGCAAGGAATTGGTATACCTTGCTTTATGTAATGGGTGTTCTTGTTTTTATGTAGGCAAAACCAATATGTTGTTCAAGGATCGAGTTTTGAAACACCTTAGTGACATTAGACTACAGAACACAACCAATGCAATTGCAAGACACATAAAGGACTTTCTAGTACATAGTTTTAAGTTTGTTGGTGCCATGACAGTGATGCTTGATGATCAATCTACTTACAAAAAGGTTACATATTTTGATGTGCAAAGATAATAAGAAATCCCAGTACATCCCTGTGTAATTTCCATTTGTCTTGTGTTATACTGAGTGACTTATATGAGTATTTCCTGGTTGATTCACCTGCTATATCGGTCATTCATGGATTACCTAATATCCAGAAGAGCTTGATTGACCCACCTATGTGCCCTATTATTTTGGGATGTGGTTGGGTCACAGAGACATTGTCTATTTATGTTGAAAAGACTATTAGACCTGTGGTTGATGGTGTACCTGGTGTCTTTAAGGATACAAAGGATTTTATATGCTCCTTTTCTCAGTGACTGGAGGCTGTTGGTGATGCCAGGGGCTGCTTATGGTTACGCTTGATGTTTGCATTTTATTTACCTCGACTCCTAATGATGTTGGGATTGAGATGGTTAGAACATATCTCCTTAAGAGAACTGATTGGCCTGTCCACCAGATTGAGTTGGTTTGCTCACTTCTTGACTTTATTCTTAAGAATAATGTCTTTCTGTTTCATAATGAGTTCTTTTCACAAAGAGTTATTGCGGCCATGGGGACCCCCTGTGCGAACAGTTATGCGAACTTGGTGATGGCTGGATGTGAGAAGGAGTTTGTGTTTTCTAACAATAATTATATCTAGCATATAGTATACTTTAAACATTTCGTGGATGATTTTTTTTCTTTTATGGAAGGGAAGTGTTTTGTAACTGAATAGTTCACTGAGTTCTAGAACAACTCCACAACATTTCTTAAGTTTACCAGTGTGCACTCAAGTGACGTTATAGATTTTTTGGATGAACGTCTTGTGATATATGAAGATGGTAGTGAGCTGTTTAAAAAAATTGTTGGAGGAACACTTTGTTGCACCATTCCAGTATGCTTCCAGCACACATTTATCATTTGGTGATGAAGAGTCAGTTTTTAAGGCCCTCTAGGTTACACACAAATTATGTAAAGTTTAGAACAGCCACTGAGAATCTGGTGAGTATTTTTGTGGATAGGGGTTACAAAACTCAAGATGTTGAGAAACATTTGCATGAAAGCTTGACCCGCCATTCCACTACTGGAGTCCCCTATTGTTTGAGAAAGGCCGATATACCATCTAAGTGTTTGTGACACCCAGTACATACCACTTGTATGGCTCTGACATATTCAGGTGATACCAGGATTGTTTGTGACATTATTCAGATAAAATGGTCCATTTTAAGGCTTGATGAGAACATATCCAGGGTTGTTGGTCTCTCTCCCTGCTTTAGCTTTAGGAATGCTCTTTGCCTTCGGAGGCAGTTGTGCTATAGAGATTTGTGTACTAGAGTGAGCTCTCCCTCTCTGACCAATACATTTGGTACTTTTTCTTGCAGGTCATGCAAGGTTTGTGTTTGCACTTCTTCTGCTAGTTTTTTTCACCATTCATGCTCCGGACAAGTTTTTGATTTTAGGTTAAATGCAAATTACAGGAGCAAGGACTTGATATACCTTGCTTTATGTGATGGGTGTTCCTACTTTTATGTAGGCAAAACCAATATGTTGTTGAAGTATTGAGTTTTGAAACACCTTAGTGACATTAGACTACAGAATACAAACAATGTACTTGCAAGACACATAAAGGAGTTTCCAGGACATAGTTTTAAGTTTATGGTAATACAACTGATTGCTAGAAATAAGAGAGGTGGGGACATTGTGCAGAGCACTGAGTTTCCTGAGATGAAATGGATTGTTAAGCTGAGAGCTAATAGGTTTTAGGCCTGGTTTAAATGGTACTGTCCTTTTAAAACAAGCACTCTGAGCAAGGAGATTGTTTAATTGATACTATGTGTCCATTGGTTGATTCTCAATGCCTTCTGGTTTCCTTAGTGCTTTTAAGTGTTGCTTTGCTATGTGTTTTTAAGATCTGAAGAAGGGCTTTTGCCTGAAAGAACTTATCTTTTGTATTTCTTTTGTTTTTGATTAAAGTTTTTTTTTTTTATTTTTAAGCTGACTGTGGTGACCGGATCATTTATTTTGGTTTTATGTCATGTTCATTGACTGAAGTCTTCAGTGATTTGCCAGAAAACCTCAAACAGTATTAGGAACGTAATGAAAGTATGAGGCAAAGTCAAGAACATTCTGTAAAATCAGCAACAATTTCAAATTTGCTTCACACAAACACCAGATATTCCACCTTATTTCACACAAGCTCTTAAAGCCAGAGCTTCAATTTAACAAGCAACAAGAGAATAAGTAGTTTTCATCCACAGCCAGCCTCACCTCATTTAATTAGTGAATCCTCAATAATTTGCCAGAAAACCACACAATCAGTGAACCACAGACTAAAAATCTGAGGCAAAGTCAAAGACATTCTGTAAAATTAGGGTCAAATTCAACTTTGTTTCATGCAGACAGCAGCCACAGAGCAAATAATCTTACTTTCTTCACACAATACAAACTACTCCTTTAGTTGCCACTTTGCTGGTTCAATGGGTAGGACTTTGAAAGAGACTGGTGCTTCTTGACATCATGTTGGATTTAATCCAATGTGGTGGCATTTGATTGTTTAGGCCAATATCAGTCTGTTTTTTATTATGTTTTGCCTTTACACCCTAAGTAATTGTGTACTTTCTGAGGTTTAGAAGTTTTGTCTTTGTGTTTGCATGCCATGTGCTGTGGGGCAGTATTTCAAGAACAACATGTGACACATTGTTTCTGCATTGGGTTTAACACTTATTTTCATGTTAAAAATATTGCTACAATGGTTGGTAGAAGCAGCAACATCTTTCATTGAATTATGTTTTTTGTATTATGCTGGCTTTTTGAAGGCAATAAACCATTCATTAACTGTAGAAGAACTTCTGATAAAGCAATTGTACTGTGACTTATGTTTGCAAAATTAAATTTTAATATGCCTAATGCTTTCTCTTCACTTTTCTGTCTCCATGTGTATTGCCTGCATACAGCGTCAGGTTCAGAGCTTCAACTGCTTCAAGGTAATTCAGATCAACATAGCTGCAGTGTCTGCCCCACCACCAGTGGTGCAGAATTAAAAAAGATAACATGTAAATCATTCATGGAGACCACTGTGACCCACCTTACCCTTTAAAAGGTCAGAGTCCCTCCCTATAGTGGCCTACTATATACACACTCAGAGCCCACCCATCCCTTTCTGTTGCCTGATAGGTATTGCAGTCCATTGTTTACCTAATTATGCATCCTGACAGCTCTCAGCAAGAGCCATTCAGCTCATCATAAGCTAAACTTATTGAGAATCAGCCACTTTCCCCTACAGTACTAGTACAACCTTAGAGGATGTTATAATAGGTAAAGCAAAACGGGGGGTGAAGTCATCTCTAAGGCTGGGTTTAGGAAATGCAACTCACTTAAAACCCTTTAATGTGCTGTATAACTAAATCTCACAGAGTGTTCTTTTGGTGAGTTCAGTTATGATGAGCTGTTATGTCTCTATAGTAGTCTCGTGACTACTCCCTTACTAGTACTAGTACCCCAGAAAACATCCTGCAGTGATCAGATTCCTCCACATGCATCCCTCACATCTGCTGTAGTTGAAACCATTACTAAATCTTCTCCCTTGCTGTTTTCAGCCTGCCTGGCCCTGCCTTTACACATTGGCAGCAGTCACAGCCTCCACCACTGAACAATGCAGTGATTGCTTCTTCTTTCATAGCCCCACACATAGCTCTCAACTGTCCAGATTTTTGCAGAATGTCCAGAATTTTTGCCTCATATTTTTTGTTTGTTCCTCATAAAATTTGTGTTTTTTTGGCAAATCACTGGGATGATCTGTGGATTGAAATCACTAAATAATGACATCCATTTGAGTTTCAGACTTCATATCCTTCAGAAAAATGCATGCTAATACAACTCCCGTTACTCTAACAACTTTCTAATTTTATAAGAATAATATTTAAAATGTGTCCCTATTTTTGAGCCTTTGTCCCCCATTATGTCAGGTTTTGTCTAGATTTGTTGTGCTAAGAGGTTAAGAGGAATGCCCCACACCAAATCCAGCAGCAATTGCAGAATACTACCTAGACTATTCATTCTATCAGTGGTTGGGTTCCTGCTCTGCCTCACTAATATATTAGCATTTGGACTGTGCCAAAATGGGAGCATCTCATTTGGATGAATACAGTTTTGGAGAATCCAAAACGAGCAAGTACTGTTCACTGAGACTACGTTAGTCAGGTGTGGAGTTTGCTCTTTTTCTCCATTGCTGTGCTACCTCGGAGTTCTCATATATTTATTTAACATTTGTTTACCAGGGAGGTCCGACTTGGAACAAAGCCAGTTTTCAGCGGAGACTTGGGGAGAAATGCTCCAGACACATGTATTTGTAAAGTGGGAGGAAAACGGAGTACCCAGAGAAAACCCACACAAATGTGGGGAAGACATGCAGACTCAACACAGAAGGCACTTCAGCCGAGAATCAAACCGGAGAACCTCTTGCTGTGAGGTGACAATGCTACTGCTGCACCACTGCGCCATCCATCTATAAGTCTGGGGTTGTGTGGGATGCCCCCACACTGGGGGTGCTGCAAAAAAACTGTTGTAATGCTTGCTGAAGTTAGTTTTGGTGAACTGGTTTTGATTTATTTCTCTTCACTGAAATTACCTTTGGCAAATCAACATGAATCGTAAAAAGTGCATCACCAACAACAGCAACCAGACCTGTATCAGCCAGTATCTTTGTAGTAAAACCCATGAGGAATAACTCAGTAGTGCACAGTAATTTGAAGACTACCAGGGTGAGTTACATCTGCCTGACTGCCCTTCACTATTTCCCCTCAAAGTGCTTAACTCAGGTTACCATGGCCCACTGCTGCTCTTTCAAACCAGCAGTTCTCCATAACACTTAATATTTGTGCTGGGCATTCTTCTCAGTGCCATCCCAATCAATCACAGGAAAGTAAGAAACAGAAAACTGTGGTAATTTAGATAGGGTTACTGTGGGCAATTGATTTACTTATTATTTTTTTTTTAATTAAAGAAACATTTCTTTAACCCCACTCTATCTTACCAATATGTGCTAATCCTTGCCCTTCAACTGCCCCTGCCAATAATCCAAACTTTACACCTTACCTTTGAAAAACCTTTACAGAAACCACTACCTCTATACTCTCAGACACAGAACACATACAATAGCACTCACATACACACACACAAACCCATCTGTCACCTAATGTAACCCACTCCAATAAACTATCTCCTTACTTAGCACTCATTTTATCCCTAACCCCTATACATGCTCGGTTACACACACACACACACACACACACACACACACACACACACACACACACACACACACACACACACACACACACACACGCACGCACGCACAAACGCATGCAGACACACACACACACACACACACACACACACACACACACACACACACACACACACACACACACACACACACACACACTGTCAAGCCCCTAATCTCTATACCTACACTTACCTTCAAAATCCCATGCATGGATGGGAATGTCTCTCTGTCATGAGAAAGCTCACCATATCAGGCTAACAAAGATGCTATGACACCATATGTTTAGGTTATACAGTTGCCAAGGTATGAACATTTGTGAAACTTTAGAAGAAATATAATTCTACGTTAGTGTACATTTTACTATATTATTGTACTGCTGTAAAGACTACTGATGGCTGACTAATTCTAATGAAGACTTTTTAATGCTGCTTGAACCATTTCAATACCATTTAATAGCATTTCCTGTTCAGAAGACGACTGCATTTGTTTGGCTGATACTTTTTGATTTGTTTTGTCTGAAAAATGCTCTGCATTGTCTGGAATTTGTGTATGCATGTATGCTGCTAGAGGTGTAGCATTCTACAGCCTAGAGGTATCAGTGAGTTAAGCTTATATGCCTACCTTTTAAAGCAGTTTCACAGGTGAATGTTATTTGTTGGCATGAGTTTTATTGTGTTGTGTGCCAGAAATTCTCTGCTATACTAGTTTGTGGTTAACGTAATTATATATAGTTGTGATAAGCATGTTTTAGTTCTTTCCTTTTCCTTCAGGTGTGCAGTACTTCAAGTACATATACAATTTACGTAGCCTTAATTGTCTTTATACATTTTTTTTCATGAGACCTGCAGTGTTGACAAGTATATGTCAGGGATTATTGCCCATTTTCTTTTTCTTTGCCTTTTTGCTGCTATATCTCATAATTACTGTTTATGAAGTTATAGATATGCCAGCATTAAAGTTTTATTTTTATTTATTTGTCATTTGTTATTTACAGTTATTCTAAAAAAATATTTAAAGACCATCTGACTACTAGAAATTCATAATCATGCCTTGTTGCAGTAATATCAAGCAGAGCCTGATTAAATAACTTTCCTGAAAATTCAGTACTATATTCACTTTGCCCAAAAACTTTAAATTGCCGTCTGAGAAACATGGTATGCATAGTGAAGATTAAAGCATAACCAAAAATGATGGGTCTAAATCAAGTGGATAGGGAGTTGAAAGAAATTATAAAATTCATATGTATTTATTGCAATCAGGTATTTGAGGTGTACACAGTAATCATGTATATAACTGCTCATTATGGGGACTATCTATGGATGAAAGCAACAGTGATCCTACTGTTGTACCATCAGCTTAGACACTATGAGCCCTTTTAAGTGTTTTTCAAAAACACAGCCTCAGTAGGCCCCAATAACATCGTGGGATGCCTCTTGAACAGTTTAAAATATAACTTACACAACCTTTGGAGGCACTATTTAACTATAGTCTTAAAACAAGCTTTGTGCCCTGAAAATGAAGGGCTGTGACAGTCATCCCCTTTCATAAGGGTGGACTTTCAACAGACAGACCCATTAGTCTGACTAGTATTATTTGCAAAGTCATAGAAAAAAAAAATATCATGGAAATTATCAACAAAGACATAGAAGAACTCCAGAGTGTGGATCCATTCCAATTTGGCTTTGTCAAAGGAAGGCCATGCTTACTGAATCTGGTGGACTTCTTTGAGAAGATCACTAAGGCAAAGGATAAAAAGAAAGCGGTGCATACTGCCTACCTAGATCTGGCTAAATCATTTCATACAATACTCTACTCAAGCATTATTAACAAATGTATGTAACTAGGCATAAACCCATTTGTAGTAAAAATAAGTAAAAATAATAATAAAGAGTGCACCTCCTACAGAGGTTCCGACTAACGTTTCTTGTTCCAAGAGCCAAGATGTGCGCAAGAAGCAAATTACTCTTGATCCCTTCATCATTCAATCAGAAGATGAGCTCTTTGCTTTGGGTGATGGCTCGCCTTCTTTTCCTCTGCCATTCAGACCCTTCGAGAGGAGAACTTGGTCCCCACAGGGCAGAGCTGTGAAAAGGAAAAATGTAGAAGACAACTGTGCATACAGCAAAAAGGTATCAAAACCGAAGATTTAACTGGACCTTTTATTGACACTGACACTGATGATTGTTTAGTTGTTAATGTTTCTAAACATATTTTAGACAAGGATGAAATGTCAGTTTTGAATAGGGGACTGGGATTTATTCCCTCTGATTGTAGTGATATTACTGGTATTATTGCAGACGTTAAAATGTTCACTAGGAACATAGCCCTTAAGATGCTTTATAGGCAGGAAGGGACAGGAACTAACAGCAATTGTTTTACATTCAAAAAGCCTTCCACTTTTATTCCTCAACAACACCCATTGTTAGATGCCTTTGAGCAAGCAGTAGAAAGGGATTTATTTGAATTATATAATAGTGAGACCAAATGTGAGTTTTTCAATTTAACATTGAATGAGAGGAATGCCCTACACAGATTAAAAAACAATGAAACCATTGTTGTAAGGCAAGCTGACAAAGGTGGCGCCGTTGTTATTATGGATAGCTCTTACTATTGCAATGAAATGGAGAACATGCTCAATGATGCTGAGACCTATTTACCCTTATCTAACCTTAAACTTAATAATTTGATCAAAGATGTTCATGCTAATTTGTATGATTTAATGTTGACAGATACTATTGATAATGATTTATACACATACTTGATGGTAGATAAACCATTGGTGCCCTCTTTCAGAGGTTTACCCAAAATTCATAAGAACATGACAAACCCACCGCTGCGACCTATAGTATCCAGCCGTGGTTGGTTGACTGAACCATCTTCTATATATCTAGACAAGGTGTTGAAACCAATACTTTTTGAGGTTTAACATGTTTTAAGGGACACTACGGATTTTCTTGAGAAATTAGCCAATCATGGTCAGTCATGTTCTTTTTGTACGAATGACTTATTGGTTACATTAGACGTAAGGTCTCTTTTTACTTCCATCCCGAATATCACTGGCATGGATTTTGTTAGGGCCATGCTGGTGCAACACAAATTGTCTGAACGTGTAATTTATAGATATATGTCACTATTGGAGATTATTTTAGAAAATAATGTCCTTTGTTATCGAGACAACTATTTTCTACAAACCAAAGGGGTAGCAATGGGTACCCCTTGTGCCAACGCCTATGCTAATTTGGTGTTGGCACAATGGGAGAACTGTTTTGTTTTGAATCAAGATTCATTTTTTGCTGACCATCTTGTATTTTACAACAGGTTTGTAGATGATGTGTTTTTGTTGTGGAGGGGAACTATTGACCAACTCTTGAGTTTTGTAGCATACCTCGATAGTACCACAGATTTCCTTAGTTTTGAATGCACTTATTCCCCTGACACCATTGATTTTTTGGATGTCAGAATAATTAATACCAATCAGGGCTTTGATACTGAACTCTATAGGAAGGAATGTTGGAAAAATAATCTGTTACATCGAGAGAGTATGCACCCCCGACACATATATAACAACATCATTACCAATCAAATGGTTAGGATCTCGAAACTAACATCTCAGACAACAGTCTACAATAAACATAAACAGACACTCACTAAGAATTTTTTATCTAGAGGTTACAATAAGAAACAAGTATCTGAAGCCATTTCTTTGGGTGACTCACATAGATTATCTGATGGAGCACCTTTGATTAGTAGAACACATAATTATTCGCAATTTGCTAAAAGAAGGATCAAGGACAACTACAACAGGATTGTCATTCCCTTTACTAATAGAAATAACAATATTCTGAATGTATTCAGGAAGCATTGGAGCATTTTAATGGCTGATGACACGATTGGCTCTTTAGTTGATACAAGACCTAGAGTGGCATATAGGAATATGCCCTCATTGAATAGGTTGTTATGTTATGATCGTTGTCGTTTTAATGTCCCACCAAGTCATAAAACAGGTACCTTTCCATGCTACACATGCAATCAATGCAAACATGTATCTACTACTGACATTTTTATTCATCCCATAACTAACAAGATTCAAGCACTATGCTACTTGTAAATCTTTGAATTTAGTATATGTAGCAACATGTAGAGCCTGCATGATGTTTTATGTGGGCATGACTACCAGGTCACTACGAGAGCGTGTTAGAGAGCATATTTATGCCATCAGCAAGTGCAATATTACCAATGCACTTGCGAAACACATAGTAGAGCTAGGCAGCACACATAGCTTTAGCTTTCAAGTTTTAGAATTAGTTAACATAGGGAAGAGGTTGGGCAATTCAAAAAACAGGATTGAGGAAAGGGAGAGCCAGTGGATAATGAAATTACAAGCCCATAGGTTTGGGCTTAATGAGAAGTTATCCATCAAGCCTTTCCTAACTTCCAGGTGTCTTAAGCACTAGTATCATCAACTTTTCATTATGTTTTATTGTCTTAACTATTTGATTGTTTTATTGAATGCTGTGATGTCACTGTATGCCTTTTGTATAAAGGGAGGGGGGTTTTATACTGCATTTATATCTGATGAAGCGTTGAGGAACAATGATACCACTGCAGTCTTTGTTTTTTGTTTTTTAATAAAGTGTGGACATTCGATTTTACTTGAAGGTTCTTTGATTTTTATTCAGCTTGGCCTCATATGGTGCACTCTTTATTATTATTTTTACTTGGTTCACTTGGATTTAATAAGAGTGCTTTATCTGGTGGATTTGTTTTCTTCATTGATAAACCCATTTGTAACACACTGGATTGCTAGCTGGCTCATGGATAGGACCCACGAGGATAGGTTCAGCAAAGCCACATCTACAAAGAGGCTAGTCACCTGTGGAGTTCCTCAGAGATCTTTGATGGGCCCGCTTCTCTTTGGTATCTATTTCTTGGAGATCAAAGCCAATATCAAAGATCTCTGGCTGACCGAGTTCACAGATGATTGCAAACTGGGAGCAGTCATTGAATCCCCCTCAGTGAGAACACCTTTCACAAAGGTCTAACACAAACAAATGCTTGATGCCAAAGCCATGGCTTGAAACTCAGTGCCAAGAAATGCATTATAGTACCTTTTGGGAAGTCAACCACCCCAGATAACTACATCATTAATAAATCACCCCTAAAAGTTGATTCACTAGTCGAGTATCTGGGAATTCAGGTAGATATTAGCCAAGCCTTTGAACAATGTGTCCAAGGTAATAAGAAAGTACTTTTAGAGTGCTCAACTTATAAGTAAAGGCATGGTATCTCTGTCCAGAGAGATTATTGTACCACTGTATTCAGTCCTCATCATACCCATAATAGATTATAATGCCTTCTTTGGTATGTACCCGACTAGACACATGCAGCAACTGGAATGTCTACAACATTTCCTTACAAAAAGAATAGAGGGAGTAAACACTATGTCCTACACTGATCACCTCAAAAAATGTGTCTTTTCATACAGACTTCTGAGAAATGATCTTTGCCTGGTGTACAAGGTATCTCCGGACCCTGTTTTGCTGAACCTTTTGCACATCCACAAAACAAACAGCGTCAGAACTACTAGAGCAAAATACCTAAATTCTGCTTGTGACATAAATGGGACATGTTGGACAGACGGATATGCTTCTCAGAAAATTTCCATTCTCTGCAACAGGCTCCCCATCCATGTGCAGCAGACTTCTTCCTTAACCCTATTTATGTGCAACTTGGACCAATGGGTGGGTAATTGGAAATTCACCCCAGTCTGGCACCTATGTCTCTGATGGACAGAAACAGTCAATAAATCACCCCATATATAAACCAAATTTGTGGGTCACATTTTGGTTGCATAGCTAGGCTTATAATGGCCCTAGTGCTCATTAGCTTAAGATACTTATATGAACCTAAGAATCCGACTTTCTAAGACTAATGTGCATTACTAGGACAGTTGTGAATTTATGTAAAGGAAGTTGGAATGCTTCAGTAGGATTTGAAATGCTTTGCAGTTGCCATTCTTTCCTTCTTTCTTTATTTGCTACAATCAAATATCAGAGATGTGAAGTGAGTATAATTGCTAATCTGGGTTTGTAAGACTAGTGTCCATTTGCATGTACGGCAAGTTGGAATAATATACCGAAGCCATACTTTTCTTTCAATCGCAAATTTGGAATAATTTACTGAAGCGCCATACCTTTCTTTCAATCACAATCTATCATCGATGATTAAGGCTATAAGCCTTTGGCCCAGGGTTTGATTCCCTTGGCTTCCATTTGTCTACTGTGCAATGGTAATGGACTCTGGGCAAGTCTCATTAGCCAGAGTATGGATGCAGTTAAGAAATTGAGCTAGGCTACTGAACTACATGCATATTAATTATCTATGAGTAGTCCGACATCTGAGATGTACACTAATAATACAATCATAGGTGCAGAGGTCATGTGTAGACAAAAGGGACTTACAATGGCCTGTTGCTCTTTAATCATAGTTGAACAGTCCAGTCCAAGTGTAGCACAACTAGTGTTACACAATGTGCTGTGTTTGCTGAAATCAGTGTAAAATCATTATTGTTATGGCTTACAAGTGTATGTGTATGATGCTGGGGGTGTTGCAATGTGGTAGTATGTATATAAGAGCAAGATGAAAGTTCACCATACTTTCCATCTCAGTCAGACATCTGCATTGTACACAATAAGAGGCTGTTTTGTGATCTGGGTAGTTCTGAAGGAAAGCAATGAATCATTGGTACACAGGTGCAGTGAGAAGTTTTGCCATTTCACAGACTCTCGTTCTCACTGTTCTTGGCTGTGGTTAATTCTGTATGGAGTGTGGGTGCAGTCTGCATGTCCTCCCTGCCTCAGTATGGTTTATATGCAGATATGCAGTTACTTTGGTTTCTAGCAACAACCTAAAGACATGGCATAGGTAAATTAGCTTCCCTTAAATTTGCCTGTAAGTAAACCTGCAAGGGTAGTGTGAGTGAAAAAATATCACTGAGGTTATATGTGAGACTACATAGATCTTCTGGGGTTGGTAGTAAAACAGGGTTAACAGGTAATATCTTTAAAGAATAAGACATTCAATTAATCTTATAATGTCTAGTCCATCAAAGCATCTAGTGCTGGGGGCCAGGTGGCCCCTAGACCCCTGGCTATATAAAGATATTTTGATGCAGGCTTAGTATGGGGGTCTGTGTTCAATCTCTGCCCTGCGCCACATGTAGTATAAAACTATCACTGCGGTATAAGTTGGGTGGGGGCCGGACATCAATGTGATTAGAACCTTCTTCAAAACAACCTCAGATGATTGTGCACTGGTTAATACTGCTTGTTTACCATGTAGAAGCAACAACGTAGAATATATTACTGTGATGTGATCAAAGACCAGATGTGTGTAAAATTGACTATCTTTAGGTGTAGGGATAAGGATGAATTTTGTGCATATACATCTGACAGCAAAGGTTGAAATATTATTGTATCCTGGCCATTTGTTCCTTCATTTTCATTCTAGTCTAACTTCAGGTGGGTATACACAAGGCTAACAGCAAGGAGACATAATGCGTAGATGTATGACAAGAGCAACTTGAAATGCATGGCTTTGTCTGTTTGTTGTTTCCCTTTCATCCCAATCTAACACTGGAGGGTGGTTATCATTTTTGGGGTGGTTAATATAACTGACTTCTCACCACTGGATAATTAGCACATTCAGTTACCCTTCTACTTTAGTGTGTGGGAATATTCAAGGCATAAGGCACACAGAATGGTACAGTCTCCATACTGACACAAGATATTAGCATAAATATATATTTAAATGCAATACCCAGTGTAGAACAGTGCTCACAAATAACCAATTTCAGTGTCAGGTTGGAAGCATTACGAGAAAAAAATAAATTGCTTCAATCACATACAAAATGTTTCTTATTATAAAACACAGCTAAACACACAATACAAATCAGAAATGTGTTATACCTACAATACTCAGTGCCATAAATATATAAGGTATGTACATATTTGTGAATACTGAGTTATGAAGGAGGGGTTGAAATATGTAATATATGTAGTGTACTGCCTCAGTGGAGCTCAGGCAGTACGAGTTCAACAGAGATAAGTTAAAGTATTGATCAATGAAGAAGAAGAAGAAGCAAAGGTAGGCTGTGCATGTAAAGAAGAGTTATGTATCCAGAGTGAGGCAATATAAAAGCTTGAATCACGAAGTTATGTTTTTGTGGTGAGGAGGGACTGACATACAATTTGGGAGAAAGGATAAAGAAGCTGTGGTTAGTACAGTAAAGTTCAGTTACAGGGAGGTACAGTAGTAGGTCAGGGTGGGATTGACAGCTTAGACTACAGGATGACATTTTCAGCTTAAGTGCAGGAGCTAGTAGAACTGGACTGCTTTAGTTGGGAACCTAGAAAGAGTACAGCTCTTTAGCCGGTAAACATTTATCTTTTTTGATAGTTAGACTGTGGTGTTTCTGTTCTGGAGAGAGTGCAATGAATCTGTGTACTTTTTTGAGATATCTTGAATAGCTTTGGTATTTCTTTTAGAGGCTTCAGCAAAAAAAGGATAGAAAATATTCCAGTTGGCTAAATAAGTCTCTGTTTTTGACTGAATTTGCTGCATAACAGAGAAAACGTGAGATTTTTTTCTGGCCTATAATAAAAGATTAAAAATGTTGTTCCTTGTTTTTTTTCCCAGATGGAAGTGTAGGTTGAACATAGAGTCAGGCCAAATTTGAAGATATTTGAACTGAGATAATCAATAGCTAGGTTTTTGAGATCCATAATTAAAAAGGATGTCATAATTTTGCTGAGTTTTTTTTATGTATTGAAGAGTATTCTTTCAATATTTATGCAGTCAATCAGTGAAGGGAAATCTCTACAGCGCTTGTGTTGCATGCTGGGAAGAGTGTAAGAAAAGAAGCATGTCATAGACACAGAATAGCACAGGTAGATTAAATAGGTCATAAGACAGCTTGCTAATGAGTATGGAAAACACCAAAGGGGCTATGGTTGAACCCTAGGTTATTCCCTATATTAGTGGGTCTTTTATGGTGAAAAAAGATCCTACTTTCCACAGAAGTAATGATCAAATAGATTGGTATGCATACATGGATGTAGTATGCTTGATCATACATCCCTTTTGCTTAAAGTGTAGATCACAAAATATTTTATGGAGATGGATTTAATGTGAAATTGGGGACAGTGATGTTTAGGGGAGTTTTCCCCTTTGGCTACTGTTGTATGACCTCAAAGTTTTATATATATATATATATATATATATATATATATATATATATATATATAGAGAGAGAGAGAGGGAGAGAGAGCGCGCGCATGGGGTGTGTGAGGAGTGACGGCTTGCCTTCCTGCAAAAAAGCTTACTTTATCAAATTTTTATGTACTTTTGACTACTTGTGCAGTTAAGAAAGTATGTTAAATGATTCAAATATCAGTGAGTTGGACATTCAGGGACTAATAATAGGTTCATATGTGATTACTAGGTTAATGGCTCAAGAACCCTTACAAGTCTAGCCATTTTTACCCAAATGTTACCCAATTTTCAATCCCTAAGGGCTACAGGATGGCTTAGGTTTGTGTCTGTTCCTTTACTTAAGGGACATGGGGAACACCCAGGAGTGAATTTATGATTTCCCATCCATTGATCCAAATTGCATTTGAAGAGGGTCAGGGAAGGGCTCTGCTTTATGTGAATAAGAAGCCTGTTCCAGAGAAGGGGCAATCTCTGAAAGACATATATGTCCTTCCAGCATGTTTTGTTCCTGTCACAGTCCAGGTTTAGATCCTTAGATCAAGTGGTCCTCATGCAGCTTGTCTTGTGAATGTGTAACAGTTCCATCAGTGCTGGATGTGAGAGTGCCTTGTAGGTTAGGTGTAGATCACCCCTTAATAGTCGGTAGGAGACAGAGTAAAGGGATACGACTTTGTAGTCGATCTGCATGAGACATGTTGTTTACATCCTGTATTTTCTTTTGTAAGGAACCCATGAGGTCTTTCCAGCTGTTGCAAGTGCCTGGTCATGTACATGCTGAAAGGTGCATTGTACTTGATTATTGGTCTGATGAGGGCCAAGTACAGTGGGACTATAACTTCCTTGGATCTCGATGCCATGCCTTTACTTATAGGCTGTGTCACACACTGTAGACACATGGTTGTCAAAATTCAGGCTACTATCTATCTGTGTGACTAGATCTCTCACCTCTGAGTCTGCTCTTAAGGGTATGCTATTAATGTTGTAATTTGCAGGGGTATTTTGACATCCTAAAGGGTATGATTATGCATTATTTTGCATTTAGTTTTAGGCTGTGGCTCTGGCACCAATCATTTGTCTGATTCATACCCTTCTGAAGGATATCTACAACACTGATTCAATCATTCCCCAGCTTGCAATTGTCAGTAAACTTGGTCAGCCAATGGTCTTCTACATTAGCCTTAACATCTGAGAAGTATATGCTGAACAGGAGAAGTCTCAGCACTTCTGAGACGTATATTTGGAATAGGAGAGGCCCCAGCACTGAGCCCTGTGACACACCACTAGTAAATGGCCTCTTGCTGGAGGTGGATTCTCCCACTCTAGCAAAATATGCTATGTACATGAGCCATTTGGTTATCCATATGATGATGCAGGGATTTATGCCAGCTTTTTGAGTTTATCTATAATACCAAAGTGGAGAATTCTGTCAAATGCCTTAGCTAGGTAAAGGTAGGCAGTATGCAGTATCTTATGCTCATCCATGGCCCTAGTAACTTTCTCAAAGAAGTCCAGTCCACCAGACTGAGAAGGCATGACCTACCCTTGACAAAGCAGAACTGGGTTGGGAGCCATGTTTAGAGAATTCCTATGTTGTTATTTATTGGGTCCATGATTATTCTTTTCATGGCCTTGCATATAAGACTAGTCAAACTTATGGGTCTGTAGTTTCCTGGGTCTGTTGTTGTCCCTTTTATGCAGCCCTCCACTGCACTGGGACAAAGTCAGACTGGAGGCTGCGGTTAAATAGAGATCCTAGCGGGTCTGAGAGGACCTGTTTGCAGCTATTTAAGAGGCATCCTGGGATATTGTTGGGACCCATTGAAGTTGTGTTTTTGGTTTTAGAAAGTGCAGTGGCAAACTCTTCTTTGGTGATAACTGGTAGAGGAGTGGTGGAGGGTATTCTTTGGGAGGTAAACTGAGGTGATGCGGAGGTGAAATTTGAGCTGAATTTTTCAGCCAGCAGATTTTCTATATCTTCCGGCTGGATGTAGGTGATGCGGTTTACAACTAATTATGCACATCTTTGGGTGTTGCCCTTAAGACTGAATACATAACTAAAATGCCTTATGGTTATCCTTAGTTTGGAAGGCTATTTTGTCTCAAATTTTGCTTTCAAAGACTTGACTAGTCCCCTGATTTGGTTGTTTAGACTAATGAAGGAGTTTTTTGCTCATTTGCTCAAATTCACTTTTACTTCTAGACAGGATTTTCCTTTTTTGTTATTCAACCTATTTATAGCAGGGATCCACTAGGGTAGCTTGTTTTTGCAGTTTGTCATAGGGTTATTTTGGTGTGGTACTGACATTTCTGTGCAGTAGCTTATATGGTCATGCAGGGCTTTTGTGTATGCCTCTGCATAGGCTTCTGTGTTTTCTGTGTTTGGGCAAGCTTGGTAATTAGCTATGCCATCACTTAATAGTAGATAGTTTGCCTTAAAAAAGTTCTTAAAGGTTTTGGGTTTAGATGGGTTCTAATTTTATATTTATTTCAAGGGAGACTGCTTTGTGAAGACACTGGGACAGGTGCAAATAATTTTTGGAAAGGTGGGATTAAAATGTGGAACTAATGCTATAACTCTAAACTGATTTGATATAACTGTGGCTTAATCAGAAATAATGAGAATCCATGGTGTGCAAGCAGTTTGAATGCTTTCCTGAGTGTGAAATCCTTTGGATGAGATGTTAAACTGAGGTCCCATCTGCCTGAGTTTGTTGTAGCTCAGGTGAATGTGAAACTTTCCACAGCACTCAATGAAAAAAGAGCAGGAGTTGCTTTATTCCTATATACATCATTTACACATTTTTCTGCACATTATTTTACATTATTTACATATTTTCCAAACCCATGTCATTCATTTTACAATTTCTTCATCAGTAGTACAACATCATTTTTGTGCATACTTCTTCCATTTCCATTTTCTTAATTTTCATCTAGCCTCCCCAATGCTTTTTGCACAACCATTTTCTTATTTCTGTAAATACAACTTTGTCCCTTCTGTTTTTATTATAGAATAATGCTTTGCACCTTCCTTTCCACAATACCCAGATTGTAACAAATAATATTTTACCCCATTTATCAAATTCCTTCATCCTTTCTTTTTCATATTTACCATGCAATATCATTTCCGTATTACTTTTCTTGAAACCTTTCCAACAATATACATTTTTTAACTTTTCCCCAAAAGGCTTTGTGCTGGATTCATGAACGCCTACACTATGTTTTCACTAAGCGTACATGATCTGTATTCAAGGACATCCCTTCCACATTTTTGTGCTGTCTATTCACTCAGAAAGATTAGACTAAGAGTAGACATAGTCTACATATTGTGGCAACATTTATGAATTCCCCTTGATATTTAAGATTGCAAGAAAATCAGAAGGAAAACTAAAATCAGGAAGAAGAAGGTGGGAGTTATGCTTGTGTTGTCTATTCACTCAGAATGGTATACACTTAGTGTAGGAGTTAATGAATCTGGTTCTCATTTATTTTACATTGCAAAAAGAATGTGTGCAGTTTCATCTACATTGCAATCTCATTGTGCATTCTTTCCTTTGCATTTTATATTTCCCTTAACGGAAAACTTGTTTAACAAAATTCTCTACAAAATGTCTCCAGCATCATAGAAGTCTTAAAACCATTTCCTTCTTTGCTTTATTGCATTTCTAACAATACCTGATATATCACACCATGGATATACAAGAAAAAAAATCTTACATAATTTTTTTCATGCCATTCTTTCCTTTTCTCATTATATTCATCAATTTTTGATTTCTATAACTTTACCTTATTTACATATTCCTTTCTTTTCATAATCTCCTTTTCAATCTTTCTTTCCATGTCTCTTCATACCTCTCATATAACAATTTTCCCACCATTTTATTTTCCCTGTTTCAATAGGATTCAGTGTTGAACTCCATATAAAACTGAAAAATATTTCTAACAAATAATTTTCCATTTTTCCAGGAAAGATATGAGCTACACCAACATAAGCATGTATGTATTTGTATGTATTTAACATATAGTTTTTTATTATATGATAAATTAAAATTTTCCACCATGCAGACATTTTTTATCTTTTCCAGTTTCACTTTCCACTGATTCAGTATGTTTTCAAATTCCCCAGACTAAACCACTATTGTATTACTTTCTTTCCTATTACAATAACTGCCATTTATTTTTTTTCCACCAAATCGCTTTCTTTCTTAAACCCACCCTTTTTAATAACTTTTCAATTCTTATAAGACTTTTTATTCATATATCCTGTTTTTGCTACAATAACCAAATCATCTGCATAAGACAGACATACCAGCATTTCGGCTTCCTTTCCCATCTTCAAAAATGCTTCATCCATTTCTGAAATAAAAATTTGAATAATTGCATTTGTTGCCAGAACAAAAATATACATACCTAAAGGAGACCCCTGATTAACCCCCCTTCTTACCCTAATCTCTTTTTCCATTTATCCCTTTACCAATACTTTCACCCATGAATTTTCATACCAATTTTATAACTTCTACAATTTTTACTTATTCCATAAGCTTTCAACAATTCTCATATTTCTTGACTTATCAAAAGGCTTTTTGACATCACACATCCTCAATTTTTACCTATTTTTTCTGTCAAGATCATACTTAGTACTTCATTTAATATTATCAACATTTCCTTTACTTCTCTCACTTTTACACCAAACATACCATTCCCTAGTACTTCAGCCAATTTTTTTTGCATCCTTTTTTGTATTATTCTCATAAATATTTTATAATCAATATTCCCTAAAGTTACAGGTCTCCAGTTTCTTATATATTTCCTTTCCTTTCATATTTTTTCATATACATTTTATAACACCACTACACATTTTTCCTGCACTATACTTTTATCTAACCATTTATTTACAACTTTACAGAAGACCATATTTTCTGTTATCTCCATTTCTTTGTAAAGATCATAACTTAGTCCATCTAATCCAGTGGCTGACTCTTTTCTCCCTTCTTTTATTACTACATGCATTTCTTCCATTGTAATCTCCTTTTTCAGTTCTGCCTTTGTACCTTCAGATATTTTAATAGATCATTCTTGTTTCTCACTTCTTTCTTTTCATAGATTTTCCCTAAAACTCTTTCAACTACTTCCATTACTTCTTTTGTTTACATCCTGTACCACCCTCTTCATTAAATAACACATTCATTCTTCCTTATTTTATTCTCACTTGTTTTCCTAAGTAAGGTGATATCTTCTCTTTCTTACTTTTTAAGAAAAAGCTATTCCATTATTTCTTTGTATTCCTTTATATTTTTGTTTTTCATTCTGGTTTCTACTATTAAAAATGTTCATATACTTTTCTTAAAACACTGCCCACCATACACAGGAATTTTCATAAAATTCCCTCATTGTCATATGTTCTTCCCATAATTTCTTACTTTTTTTACTGACTTCACCAGTTAACCTTTTTATTCCTTTTCCTGCTTTTATTGTCTCTTTATTTTTATCAGTTTTTGCCCATACAGACCTATTCCTAGTTCTTCCATCCCATCAGAACATATTACGTAGTCTATCTCCATTTTAAATATCCCACTTTTATAAGTCCACGCTCTTTTTTCTGACCTATAATCCTCTACATTTTATAACTACCCTCAATACTTTCACATCTTATGTAACTTTCTCCTTTTTCTTCATTAAATTGCAGTTAAAGTTTCCTGTCATAATAATAAACATATTAACCAAAACATTTTTAAGACCTCAAACATGTTTTCTGGTCTGTCATATTTATTTATGCATAAATTACAAATGATTTTGCACATTGTTCTCCATTTCTTACATCACACATCACCATCCTACCTGGTATTAGTATTGTAACATCTAATATTTTAAGTTGTTAATTTCTTATAAACATCCCTATACCCAAACATTCTTCATTTCCTACAGACCATGTATCTTGTTTCCCTACAAGGCTTAAAGTTTGTCTCTTTACTCTCTATTTTGAACACATCTTGCATCTAATAAACATATAACATGTGCATTCACCTTCTTATACCAATTAACATTAGCCCCTGATATCAATTTTAATACTGTTCACATTAATACTTACTGTCTTTACATCACTCCTTTCCCTTTTTGCCTCTTTTTTCCAACTTGATTTTTTCTTTTCCTTCTTCATACCCTTCCTTCTACTGACTTTTCATTATATTGTTCTTGCTTTTCTACTGTGTCAAAATCTTCCTCATCTCCTTCCTTACTTCCCAGTAGGGCATACCTGTTCTTTTCCTGAATAAAAACATCTTTTTCCAAATATTTAACTCTGTTTCTTCCAAATGTATTATATATTCCTCCATAAAATCATCAATCTAATCTTCTTTGTTATTATTTTCAGTATTTTCTTCAGCTATTTCTTTGTCTTATAACATAGGGCAATCCAACCTAAAATGCCCTTGGACATTACATTTACTACACTTTGACTCACAATTTTTAGCAGTATGTCTCCCTCTCTGACTCACAATTTTTAGCAGTATGTCCTCCTCTCTGCATTGTCTGCATCTTCTTTTGTCACTGTCCTATACTAAATGCCCCCCCCCCCCCAAAAAATAAAATAAAATAAAAAAAGCTTTTGTCTGGCCTCATTATCTCACAGTCCATCTCTTTCCATTAACATTTATTACAGTTTGAACAAGCTGCACTTCTTGATTTTTTTTACAGATATATATATATAAATGTAATGTGGGTTTTTAGTATTTATAAGTTAGTCAAATACTGTAATTTTAAAAATAATTTATATATAATTGCTTAAGTCTTAATAAAATGTCTTTTGTAGGCGGTGTTCCAAAGACCAAATTACCACCGTAACAGATAAAAACAAATGGAATCTGAGGGTCATGCTGCTCAATGCTAGAAGTCTAAATCTGAAAATGCATTCGCTCGAAGCACTCCTTAAAATGGAGAACATTGACATTTGTGCTGTAACAGAGACCTGACTCAAGGCAGCAGAAAGCACCCCTGTACTACCAGGCTATAACTCATTCCACACCTTTCGGTCCCAGAACTTGGACTAAAGCTCCAAAGGCAGTGGTGTTTCCATATTCATAAAGGATGCGCACACCTCCACACATCAGAGATACTTCAGGTGCAGCTAACATTGGGTAAGACAGTGATTTAGAACGTAGCCTGCTATAGCTCAACAACAATGTCCCAAGACTCACACTCCACATTCCAAAGCACATTGGAGAATATTAGAGTCCAACCTAACACTCTCACACTCTCATACTGGGCGATTTCAACTTCCCCTCCATTAACTGGCAAAACTACTCATGTACCAATACACTTGCCCAATGTTTCCTGGAATTCATTAATTCCAGTGCCCTGGACCAGCTCATTCTTACCCCCACTAGAGGTAATAACATCCCTGACCTGGTCATTACTAACATGGGTGACCGCTGCTCTACACCAATAGTTAACTCCTCCCTGGTTAGATCTGACCACAAACTAATCACCCTGGAAATCCATGCCCCTAACCACCCCCCCTGCAAAGGTAACCATCATGAAAAACTTCTCCACAGCTAACTTTGGGCTCCTAAAAGCAGAGGTAGCTACCTTCATGCCACCCATGCAAATGGAGAATAGTTGCATGACCAGCAAATCATACACCAATGCACTGTACAAGCACGTACACAAATGCATGGATCTCGCCATACCCAATAGAACCAAGACACTCTCCTCCAAAAAAAGGAAGCCAATCTGGTGGTCCCCTGCCATAGACAAACTTTACAACAGAAGGAGGAAGCTGACGCAGAATAAGGTGAAGTCCCAAGACTGGAAAAACTCCCTTATCAGCCTCAACAAAAAGTTGAGATCCCTCATCAAATCCTCTAAAGTTAGCTATGAAAACAGAATTGCAGCAGATAGTAAAGACAACCACAAGGCCTTCTATATTTATGTAAAGAATCTCCATGGCAATACCCAGATTTGCAGTGAGCTACTGCACAATGGTACCTCCTATACCGAGCCAACAGATATTGCCAATATACTGGCCGACAGATTCAGTAACAACTTTACCCCCCCAAAGGACCAATTACAATAACAGTAGATTGCCAGGCACCCAGTATTACTGCTGCACAGCTTAAAACATCACTGTCCAAGGCCAAGAATATAGCTTCCATGGGACCTGACAATATCCCTGGCTGTGTTCTACATGAACTACAGAGTGAATTGGCACCTCACCTGTGTGCCCTGTTCAATCACAGCCTCACCTAAGGCTTTGTCCCTACCAAATGGCGCATTGCTACAGTCATCCCTCTTCACAAAGGAGGAGGGACTAGAGACCCTGGGAACTATCGCCCTATTAGCCTGATGAGTCTGATATGCAAAGCTATGGAATGCATCATCATGGACCAAATAAACAAGGATATAGGAAATCTCCAAACTCTGGATCCCACACAGTTTGCTTTTGTGAAGGGTAGATCATGCCTGCTCAACTTGGTTGACTTCTTTGAGTCTGTCACCAGAGCTGTGGATGAAGGCAAGGTGGTTCATACAGCCTAATTGATCTGGCCAAGGCCTTTGATACCATTCCCCATTCAGGAATCATAGAAAAACTCACTAAGCTAGGCATCCATCCCTATATCACTAGGTGCATTGCAAACTGGCTCACAGATAGAACCCACAGTGTGAAAGTAGCAGACTCCAAGTCAGAGTGCCGACCAGTATTGTTGACATCCTACAGAAAGGCCTCACTGAGATCAACGACTGGTGTCAGAACCATGGCTTTAAGCTCAATGCCAAAAAATGTGTCATCAGCCCCTTTGGAAAAAACCCAGTTCCCATGAATTACCACATCGATGGTAATCCACTGAACATAGAAGGTGTTATAAGAGATCTGGGAACACAGGTTGACAGCAGCCTCTCTTCTGACCACCACACTGCCACTGTGGTCAGAAAGTATTTCTGTCTGGCACATCTCATTACTAAGAGTTTTACATCCGGGAAGAAAGAGGTAATTGTTCCCCTCTACTCTTCCCTCAATAGGCCAGTCATCAAGTACAATGCCCCCTTTGGTGTGTACCTCATTAGACACCTGCAACAACTGGAAAGGCCACAAAAGTACCTCACAAAGAGGATTCTAGGCCTTAAACACTTGTCCTATATGGACAGACAAAAAACTCCAACTATTCTCTGTGTCATATTGCCTACTTAGAGGAGATCTCTACTTGACATACAAAGCCATGTCTGATCCAGCTCTGTTAGAAATGCTACATCTAAAGACATCCCAATCCCTCTGCACCACACGTTCCAGTGACCTCAACCTCATTACCACAATCAACAGAATGTGCTGGAGAGACAGGTTCATAACCCAGATACTGCCCTTGCTATGGAATATTCTTCCCATACATGTCAGACAGAGCACCTCACTAGCCCTCTTCAAGATGAACCTTGCTGAGTAGATGGGAAATAGAAAATTTACCTCGGGGATCACTCCAGTGCCTGTACTCCACAGAGGCACTGGGAACTAAGGTTGGGTAGCATGATGTCAGGGTAATCCTATGGGCTAGATTTGTTAAGGCTCCAGAGCCATCAGCCTAGTACACAGCTATAAACCTATGAACCTATAAAATCAGTACAGAAATTTTGTTTGCTGTTGATTTGTCTTGGTGCTTATATGGGAAACTACTGCCAGAAATACTGATGTCTCAGTATAACAGTAAAAGACAGGCTAATTGATCCGATTTATGTTTGTTCACTCTATTGATCCAATTTAGGTTTGTTAATTCTATGCCATTTCAACTAACAAGGAAGACATTTAGCAAGATTACAAACAAAAAATGCCATTATGCACATAGAATGGAAACAAAATGGGATAATTTTTGATCCTGGATGTTGGCACTTTGTGCTTTCTGTCAGTCATGAATAATACTATTTCAATACATATTTGAATATACACTGCTAAACTGCAATATTTGCATACTTACAGCTAAAATAACTTATCTGATATTTTATGAGAGCTGTATAACTGCTTCCATATTATTTAGATTTATTTTCCAAATAAGTGACTAATGAGTTAGAACAGTGCATCCTATTTTTAAATTGGATTAACAATGGGGTTTAACAACTCAGTCTCAGTGTCTGATTTGTATCCTACTCAACGATAAACCCAATTAAAGCAGCCTTAGGCCACAAAACTGGACTTTACTTTTAGGCTGTGCTTCTAATGGAAGTAAGGTTACAGCTGAATAACTGAGGGATGACTACACTGCACCAGTCTGGCAAGGTTTTGTTCAATTATGAATACAAGCGTGTGATGCCAGAATATGAAACCCAAGGTACTGGTGCACACTACTTTCAAATGTAACACTGACAAATTATGCATATTTACTAAAGCTTGAGTTAACACTCAAGAAGTAGCCAATCAAAAATGGGAGCTGCTACTAGAAAGGGTTGATTTTTATGTAAGCTAGACCTGTTTTCCTATGTTAGCCACGGGATATATGCTAAAGTAGTTCCTACACGTTACAAAATCATTCCAGTTTCTTATTAATTCTAACTTGTATCACTCAGTGAAACTATAGTCTTAGGTAACAATACATAAATTCTTAACACTTGGCAAGACAGCAGCTACACCTTGCAATGCACTGCTTGCCTTCTTCTCTGTTTAATTTCCGTGGCTCATTGAAAAAAAGTCTTCATGCTGTGTTCTTACTGTGTCATCTAGAACAAAAATGAGATGATAGAGAAGACTCCCAGTCTGCTGGTCTTGCAGCCTGGCATTAGAGAAACAGCTGCTAACAGCAACCCCCCCCCCCCCACACACACACACACACACACCCTTCAGAATAACAGGTAAAATAACTTATTTTGTACATGAGAAAGGCAGCCTGTAATGTACCATAACCATACCACTTTGATTTTTTTAACTGCTGTCCCATATTAGTTAGTTCACCTAATAATGTATGCTTCCTTCTTGCATTTCTAGCTCCAGTCTCTGCCATGCAGAAATATTGGTCCTTCATTATAATTCATAATGCACTAAGGTTTAACAGTCCCGAGTATGAATTCTGGAAGAAAGTGAACCTCACTCCAGGATGAAAAGCATCACCAAACTCCAACACCTCAAAATTTATCCAATATGGGAATGACACTTTCACCCCTAGTGGCTTCCTCCAAGAATTTAGAAACCTTCCTTAATTCTTCAATCACCCCCCCCATCCCTATCTCAGTTTATCCCCCCTTCTACATAGACAGCCTCCTCAAAAACCACCCCTATTTATCTACAACTGCAGAGAGTTCCTAATAGTCCCTTTAACTCATATATTTAACATGTATCTCTTCAAAAATGTAATGCCCACAGTTTATAAAACAACAATCATTAAACCACTGCCAAAACAAACAGATAATCCCCACAAACTGTAACCACTTTCACTCTCTGTCCTCCCAACCTTAGGTAAAATGTTAGAAAAAATGTCTACAACCAACTCCCTCATTACATTCAACATCACTTACTCAGTTATAAACAACATGGCTTGGCTTTTGGCCTGGCCACAGCATTATGACATCCATCTGAGCTCTAACAGGCAGTATCATCTAAAATACTCACTCAGGTAACATCAGTGGTGCAATTTTCTTTGACCTCACTAAAGAATTTGATATGATTGTCCACCCTCCTCTTTAATGTTCTTATAGACATTGGAATTAGCATGGATTCTCTGCCTTGGCTACATAACAAACACTTTAAAGTAAAAATTGGTAAAGCCCTCTCTAACTCAGCCCAACAACAGAAAGGCATCCTCCATGGTTCAATTATTTCTCTACTGCTAGTCTCCATATTCATCAAGAAACTCCCCTCCTACCTTCCCCATCTCTCACTTCGTCTATATGCAGATGACACAGTCATCTACTGGTCTGGTCCCTCTCACTTAATTATCCAGTCCCAACCAATTCTAATCTCACCTTATTTATTTATTTATTGCATTTGTTTACTGGGAAAGCCTACTGGGCCTAAATGAGCCCATTTTCAGTGGAGGCCCGGGGAGAAAAGCGCCACATACATTAAATATATACAAGAAAATATCACACACAATACAGAGTTTATATACAGTCACAGTGCATGGAAAACAGAGTACAGCAGTGCAGATTATTCACATCCATAGTATGAGCATAGCAGTGCAAATTGTTTACATTCATAATACGCATCTATATTATGTAATATTATTATCAGTGTAGAGTATCAGATTAAGGATAATAATTATTGGAGATTTGTAGTCCAACTAGCTGGAATTTAGCAAAACATAGTGAGAGCATGTGGTATTAGTGATAGAAAGAGTGAATGGAGACATTATGCAAGTATTTAGATGGGGTAAAGTAAGGTTATAATGGTGGAAGTCATGTTTTGGGGGGTGTTGTTAAGGCACAAAAGCCAGAGAGAAGAGAGATGCAATGACCTCCAGTGTTGGCTGAATCAACACAAATGTCTTCTAAACACCTCCAAAACAATATCCATGTGCTTTGGCAACCTCCAAAGACTATTAAAATGTTTTTCCATACTTTTCATCACTGATCTAAATAACTTATGCTATCAGAACCACAACATCAATAAAGATCCCTGGACTTTGGCTTGACCTATCCCTTGACTTCCACTATCACTTAGATAAAACAAAATCAAAAGTAAACACCATGCTCTTATGGATCAAACATTCTCCCCGTTTCTCTCCACTGTCATCTGATCTACCACTGGAAAAGGCATCCTCCTGCCTCAACTAGAGTACAACCTTCCATTTTGACACTGCCTCCATTTACAACTCCACTTCTCCAAACTCTTTACAACTACATTTGCTGCTTCGTCATGCTGCCCCCACTTTCCAAGAACACCATTTCATCACCCTGGAAAAAGCAAAATGGTTCTCTATCTAGCAAGGAATCACTCTTCCCATGAGAGCCACCTCTTGAACTCTTACATCTCCACACTTTTGCACCTGTCATGGCCAAACTCCATGAGAAAACATCTTCTTACAGCCTCTGCATCTTATCTCAAAATACATCCGCTCTAGACCAAGATCCTTTCTTCATATTATGAAGCATGCCTTTACCATACACACCCCCACTCTCTGGGAGTTCATACCACTTATTATCAGAAAAAAAAACTCCAATCTATTCATCCTACGTAATACAAGCCCAGTGCACCTACCTCCATATTACATAAGCTCTCCAACTTCTAATTCATTCTGTAACTTATTCTCCTGTAGCTATACTTTCTACTCTCTCAAAACCAAAGTCTATCCTTATCTCTACCCTCCTTCAATCACTTCCTTTAACTACTGTTCTAGTTGTTGCAGAAAGGTAATTGCACTGAAGATATAAAAGTTAGCTCTCGTCTTTGTTTTATTTTAAAGTGACTCAGTGTATGCCTACTGTCAAAGCTCATTCACCTGGGCTTTATCTGTAAGTGGTTAGTACTGACCAGTGTACTGCCCTGGAAAACTAACTAACTAACTAACTAACTAACTAACTAACTAACTAACTAACTAACTAACTAACTAACTAACTAAATTCATTTCTACTGGCACAGTTAACTTGCAACCCACTTTATAATCATTTAGATTACAAGTATATATTTTTTTCTTTTTCTTGGCCTCATGCTCTTTGTCTGGGTGATTAATTCCAGTCTGATATCTCAAAATAGCTAATCATAGTTTTGTGCAGCAGAGAATTTTTTAAGTTTAACATTTATGTCATTGACAATAGCCATCATAAAAGGTTTTAGGCACTAACAAACACTTTACTCAATGGGGTTCCCCTTTGTTTTGGGGTGCGCCCAACCAGAGCAAGTTATCTTATTTTGATATTTTGTACAGCAGTCTTATTTTCAGATGGGTACCACTTCTACTGCTTTAAAAGTTGGAATCTCTGATTGTAGTAACAGTGTTATGTCAAGTAGCAGGCTTCATCATTTCATTAAACATTTTACCACTGACTTGGTGCCCTTAACTTAGTTAAATCCTGACAATGAGCATTCTTTCCACTTAAATTAACATCATAGCTGACTTCAGACACCCATGATACCCACAGTTGTGGGGGACCCCTGATCATCCCTGACTTCATGGTGAAGGGGCCCCACAAAAGTGTTGCAGGTTGGGGAGAATATGAAGGGAGAACAAAAGATAATTTACTCTCCAATTGCACAATGTATTCAAAACAGGGCTGTGATATGATCCTGGTAGGGTAAATCTGGTAACCAGTGAATGAGTACGAGCGAGGTAAGGTCTAGCGATCCAAAGTCCAGAGCAACCAATCTCAGTGCTTATCTGGGATTTTAAGGAGTAGATGCTCCTGATTTGTAGGGATGGCTTTCTCTTTTAGGGAGTTTTGTAAATACTGACAGGACACCAGTCTACTATAACTCTCAGCTTCTTTTCTTAAGAATTCTTGGCAAACCACAATAATGGCAGAATACAGTCTCAAAATCAGCTGAACTTTGTTAAATATTACTGTAATTCACTTAAAAAGTTAATAAGATAACACATTTTGCACCAACATGCATTTTTTTGGATAATAAGAAGTATGCAACTGTAATGTTTGATATAATTGACATCTGTAATTCCAAACAATTTATCTGTAAATCAAGTGTTTTTTACAAGGCACAGGACAAATATATGAGGAAACATCAGGGAAATTCTGTGAAATCAGAGGATATGACAGGTATGCATTACTCCTGATGCCTGTGAAAGAAGTCACTGATCAGGTGCGATAGTACTACTGTCACATGATGTACTGCTATTTGCTGAAATCAGTGTAAAACTAGTATTGCTGTGTCTTATGCTTCTGTGTGTGTTGGGGCTGCATTCTAACAGTAATGAGCTGGCTATAATTTCTTTCAGTTTCTATCACAAGTACCATCAGCATGGGCATTATACTGGTGTGTGAAGTGTATGTGGTTGCCGTGTATTTAAGAGTAACACGTTGGCCATAGTTTGTTTCACTTAGTTACAAGCATAGACCTTAGACATGATAGGTGGCTATCTTTGGTGGTTTGGCAGGAAGAGGATGTTTGTGAGAGCAATTGCTCGTAGGTACACTAGCATAGTGAGTAGCATTGCCATTGGTTGAGTCCTTGGCTTTGAGTTTTTCTAAGGAAAGTTTGCATGCCCTCCTGCCTATGTATGTGCCCTAGTTTCCTTCAACATCTCAAAGATGTGCAATAGGTGAAGTGGACATTCCTTCAGTTTTCCTGAAGGTGAACATGCAGTGTGTGTGTGTGTGTGTGTGTGTGTGTGTGTGTGTGTGTGTGTGTGTGTGTGTGCTTATTAAAAATATCACTGTTTTTTATTTGTGCACACACTTCTGGGTTGCAGTAATTAATGCAGTTAGCAAGTAATTGTCATTCAAAAATAAGGAATAAAATACATCACAAAACATTCAAGCTTTACAGCTTCTACAATCTGGTACCCCCACACCCCACACTGTATAAATGAATTTGACATGGAATTAATGATAGCCTCTGCTCTGAGCAGCACCCATTCTAAAACCATTCCTGCTCGGATGTTTGTAGAGAAGGTTGCTGTAGCTTGTGTAGGAGGCTATGGATGTTGTGGTCATTACTTATTTAATTTTCCTCACAATCTAACCTGAGATGTGCGCGCAGGAGCTTATTTTAATTTGTTTTTGGGCTAGAGGTGGTGTTTTCATTGTTACTTTAACTCTTCTGACATTCTTCAGAGGTCTGATAAGAAGGATATTATAGCTTGTACATGGGCAGTGTACTGTCTATGAACAAAAAGTTGGAATGTATTACTGTAATCTTTATTTTTCACAATTACATATCAGGCAAATATACATATTGCTGCCTTTGGGGTAGGAATGAGAAGTGAGGATGCATGCTATTTTTATGTATGACAGCAGTCACTTGAAATACATGATTGTGGCCATTTGAACCTCTGTTTTTAATCCAGTATAACACCAAAGGGATGCACAGACACTGACTGTCTTTTTATTTTTTTTTTTTTTTTGGGGGGGGGGGGGAGTAGGGAGGCAGGCAATATTCCAGATAGGATTTATGTATCCTTTCAAACATTTGTCTTGTTAGTTTTTTGAGAGGTGATATTTTGTCAGCTTTGAACATTAAGGCTTTGGCACAACTTATGTCTTTCTTGAAAGAAAAAAAAAATAAGTTTGAAATTCTTTTCTTGCTCATGGTTTTTGTTCAAGTTACCAGTGGGTCAAATGGTTGGAGAAAATGTTCTAAAAAATATACCTCAGTGCATCTGTGACCTTATGACTTCTAGAGGCCTGGCAGCCCAAAGAACCCAGTCTTAACTGAGTTATTTCCAACACAGTTATTACTGTGCTGTCTTGGCCAGGTAAGGTATATTAAAATGATGCAAGGAAAAGTAAAGTTGAACAGCAATGCTGATTTCCTTTTCTTAATCATAATTGTTGCTCAAGCCATTATTGGATGAAAAGGTTGTAAAAAACGTTAAAATGCGCTTCTAAGCATAAAAAAAATAACTTTGGAAAAAGCTGAAGATTAAGAAAATGTGATAAAAGGAAGGAAAAAAGTAGCATGGTTGGTGTGGAGAGCCTGGGAAGGGGGTTGAGCACTAGTATATGTATGTGTATGGTGGGGGAGTAGGTGAAACAATAGGCAGTGGGGGTACCATGGAGCTATTTACTTAGGGCACCATTTCATCCAATTTCAGACCGCTACATAGGGTTGTTATAATGTATCGTCACTGCAACTAAAAAGGTCAGTCACTGCCAGTGTCCCTCTGTGATATGGACTGACATAGTGTGGTACACAGGCCTGTCAAATTATAAGAGCATTGAAGCTACAGTCCAGTGGGTATGCATACTACTCTTAAAACTCTGCAGCATGAATTAATGACAAGGTAAGACTTAGACTGGAAGTGACCAAGGGGCTACCAACTTGATCATTGCTGGGGGGCTTCAAAATGGCAACACCAGCCTTGGTAGCCATTTATATGTTAAGCTATCTCTTACTAAACTGCACAAGAGCCTTATAACAGATGCAGCATGTTGATTATCACACCACTGTTTAAGAAGCATACTAAAATGAGCAGCTCCCTCAGACTTCTTGATAACTCTTACAACCCATGGTGCCATATTCATATCAACACAGGCTCTCATTATTTTGAAAGTTCAAACATATGAACAACATTTTCTGTACTCTGTGGTTAATTTGGGAAAAAACACACTTCAGACATGACCTCCCACACCCTTAAGTAAGGAGAACTGATCTGGAATCCGCCCCCCCCCCCCCACACACACACACACACCATCTCTTGCAGGCACTTGAGAACCTAATCAAGCTTGAGCCATTTGGGTCATTGTCAGAGTTTTATCCCTCTATACTAAAAGAGCTGACAGAGTCCACTTCACTGAATACAATGCTTTTCAAACAAAAAGACATAACTATTCACAAAGTCATGGCAAAATCAACACTCAGACGATCTTTTCTTTCAAGAAGGAGCTCATGTTCTCACACAGAAGATGACAATCACTTAAGAAGAAATGGAGAACATTATGATACTTTGGCTACTGCATGCCTCCTAAACCTTTACTTCATGGATTTTTAGACTTGCTATAATCCTCTGGCCATCACATGCCCTGGACCAGCCATGAAATGACAGTGCTTTTCAAAAGGAAAAAACAACTTTCAGATCTACATTGAGCCTTTCTTTGCTGTTCAGATGCAAGGTTTTTTTCCATTGGATTTCATCTGAGGAATGTACTAGTCTGAGTGTAGACTACTGGACAAGTTTACAATCTATTTAATTTATTTACAAATAACTATTGACACCACCTTTTTCAGGAAGAATGAAACAATAACGTATTTATACTACATCACCTATTGCATTTATAAGTGTTCAGGCAATGCTCCGACTCGAAACAAACACAGGAATTCATTCAATTTGACATAAGAGCCTCTGTAACATTCAGCTAATTGGTTTATCAGTGAAAATCCACATGCACCTTTGGTGTTTTCCAAAATGGCTGCATTAACTTACAGTGTACAGCTGTTCCCCTAGTTCATGTGCATGTAAGGAATATCTGCTACATCCCATAAATTTTCTTTAAAACTCATGTCTACCCAAAACATTTTACCAAATCTCTGGAAACAAGTCTTTCTCACACTAATCCTTGTAGTGCCAGAACTAGCTTTTACAACATAATTCCCTCCATTTTCTATCCTGACTACCTTTGGTTAAATCTTTGAATGATTAATCTACTCACAACTCTGACTTTACTAACATAACCATATAATGCTATCCCTGTTCCAACCTGGCTCCTGGTCAGGGAGAAGCACAGTGACTCCCACAAACACCCAGCTGAATGACATTCTTTAAAGCATGGACAAATGTTGTCTCACAGGTGCTATCTTCATAGATTTTTACAAATGGCTTTGTCATTGACTTCCCCACTTGTTGACAATAGCAACCAAGCCCTCCCCAGGCTTAAGAACTTCTTGTCAGACAGGTACTTTACATTACAAATAGGTAACTCCAGAAAAGCTCATTAATGGGTGCCCACTGATCTGCATTCTATAGATCTTTTCTTTTTATTCATTAATTATCTACTAGCTAACTTACCCCACATTCTTATAATTATGTATGCTAACAACACTCTGATCTACAGGGCCAACATTCATACAAGATGATCAAAATGGAGTTAGACGAAGACCTCCATCACTTATCCATATGGTGGCATAACAAACATTTCAAAACTAAATATTTAAAAAATGAAAGCAGTGATTTTTCAGAACACAGAAAAAAAAAATGCCCCAGAGAGTTGGAATCTCTGTCACAGCAAACAAATCCCTTAGGAAACTACTAATTTAGATTTTTAGGAATTTGGCTGGATCAACAACTAGGGTCCCTCTCCATAAAGATGTTATAAAGGCCAAGATTATCTTTCATATTCTGTCCCAGAAAGGTATACACATGGATGAGAAAGGTATGTTCCTTGCCCAATTTTTATACGGACTAATTTTAACCGTTTCTGTCTCAAAACAACTATCAGCACTAAAAACCACCTCCAACAACATGTGCAAATTCAACACACTTAGAAAGTGTTACATATTATTCTAAATGTTCTGAACTGTAAACTATGGAACCCGGAATCTTCCTAATTGTTTTTTGTTACTAATCACCTCAGTATACAGACGCACACTCATTCTTACCTATTTATTTTCTTTAAAAATAATTATTGACACCTTACTCTCCCTTCACACTCCTAGAACCAGACTAAACTGTGCAGTCCTAGCCTTTTCAGTCTTAGATTCTCAGGCAGGGGAGTCTCTTCCAGTGAATCTAAAAATAAATATCCATCCTTCCCAAATGTAAAACTCAACTGAGAATACTCATTTAGTGAAGCGGTATATAAATGCACTTGCCTGATAAGTCACCTGACTCATCCACTCTTCTAAGATACTACTCACCCTTGTTTACAGAGAATGCTCTTTACAGCTCAACTCCCTAAAATTGCCAACTTTCCTTTTATATTTTTGTTCTCGTCTTTCTCATTGTATTGCATGCAAATTTTTGGAATGCGAGTAAACAAATTGTATTTCACTATGTATTGTTTATTGTGTTGTCATGTATTGGCATCCTTATGTTGACCTTCAAAGTGTTTGTTATTGTAATCATTAATATGTATGTAATTGGGTTTACTATCAAAAGGGCGATTGGACTTCATCCAAATTGGAAAGACCAAACTTCCTAATTTGTTATTTGCAAATAATGAAAAAAAAATGTTGACTTCACAACAGTGAATGCACACTAGCATTCACTGTTGTGAATTCAACATTTTGAATGCAAATCGCGCTATAGTGGAGATCAGGAAATGTACCCTTTCCCTCACTGTAGTGCGATCTTGGAGTTTGTATATATAAGTAGCAGGGTGTGTGTAGGTTTAGGGGGGCTTGCCCCCCCTGCAAAAACATTTGTTGGTCATGACCAGAAGTGTGGTATTTTAAGTAAAGTCGACATTTCTGAGATGTTGACTTTTCTGAAATACCTCGTTCAGTCTTGCTTTTGTCCATTTATTTAATTTCCGACATTTCGGTTCAGAAATATGAACACTCACACAAAGCAGGTGAAATATTTCGATAGTAAACCATCTAAGTGTTTGTATACAGCCTTCAATACCATTTGCTTTGCTTTCTGTCCCGGTTGAGCCTGACAATGGTCTGTGTGGATCAGTGCTCAATCCTGGATAAGAAAGGTAAATAAAAGTGAAAAAAGTTACACATAATATATTGACTGTACACTCATGGCAATAGTCCCACCAGCAATGCTTCAAATAAAAATGTTTTAAACATGGTTCTGCATATTGAATTATATACGTAAGCATTATATCTGGATGTGTTTTTGTCGTGAAAGTCCAAAAGCCATTACATCTACAAACAAAATGAGTTTGTTAACAGAAACAGCAAGAGTAAAATGCTGCTGTTATTAGAGTTCTATATTGAGAGATAGATGAACAAATTCAATTGTTCAAGTAAAAAGGTCTCTTCATAGCTCTTTCAGTCATTCTGGAAATACAAGTGGCCTATCAGGTAATCTCTCACTTGAGCCGTAACTTTGTACTGCAATATCAGTACAACAGCAGCAGGTGGATTTTTTTCTCACCGCCGTTAGTTTCAAGCTAAGGACACAGAAAGGAGCAGTTCCTGGTGACAGTGTGTTGCCTATTTGTCACACTATTTACTGGTTATTTTACTCCACTTACCTGGTAAAACTCTAAGCTGTACAAGAAGTCAGTCTTGTGCTGGTTCGCAGTTCTCGCTAATACAGATTCAGTTAGTGCCCCTTATCTTCTTCTTTTTGCATCAGGATTTTTTTCATGGTGTTCTTCTCCACGTGGTCTCTATTCCTTATCTGGTCACAAGTTCTATTCCACCACTTGGTTATATGGGCTAGCTTGCTTTTGTAGTTGTGTTTAAATAGCAGCCTGGTTGGTATTTCTCCAACAACAGAATAACAGGATGTCCTGTTGGGCTGCAACTCACTGTTCATTTGTTACCTCCACTGAATTTCCCTAGACTTAGCAATTCTTTAAGTTTTACTAACATTTTCAATGATGGATACACTAGCCAAAAAAAAAAGCAAAAGTCATCTTTCTCCATGTAGCCCCCATGGTCTCAGAGAATCCTTTAAACTGATATCTTTACAATGTTATCCTCTTTTTGGTAAAATGTATTATCTTCTATGTATCAACCCGTGAGCAATCAGAATATTGTTTAAATACGTCCTACCTTCCCCTGAACATGTCTGAAGCAGCTTACAATGGGGAAGAGACAGGGTTTTGTCATCTGCTTCTGTGAGTGACCAGTAGTCTCACCCTCCTTCAGTCAGCTACATCTATCATCTTTTTGGGGTCCATATTACATATTTGAATGCTTAAATGTTCGAATCGCTAAAGATCGACCTTTAGTGATCGAACATTTAGATGTTCGAATATAAATAAAAATTAAAAAAAAAAATAAAAACAAAATAAAAAAAAATACTTAATTATACCAACTGCAAGATCGCGCTACAGTGTAGGGAATGGGAAATTTTCCATTTCCGCACTGTAGCGCACTGACGTGCGATCTCGGAGTTGGTATATTTAAGCACCGGGGAATGTGGCGGTGCAGGGGGGCTTGCCCCTCTGCTTAAACCATTTTCTTTTTCTTTTTTTTTTAATATTATTTTTTTACATATTCAGTAATTTGAATGTGAGATCACTAAAGGTTGATTTTTAGCGATTCGAACATTTAAGCGTTCGAATATGTAATATAGACCCTATTTTTGTTCATCATTTGTGACTAAAGGGTGGAATGCATATCCCAAGGCATGCATACTCAACTCCCCATGATAGGTGAGTAGGCTCAGCCTCAATATTCTTTTCTCTTTCTTGCTGGTCTGCAAATTGAACTTGGGTCATCAAGATACTAGCCAAGTTTCTATCTCTGTACATTACAGAGACTACTGATGTTTTTTGAAAGGTGGAACATTGACACTCTTAAAGTCTTTGGTACCACAAAAGTTGTGGATTTTTTTAAAAAAAATGGAACTCCTGCCTGTACAGATATGGGATGTACTGGTCCCAGCACCGTAAATCATGAGTAGCCATAAATAGTATCTAACAGGTATCCCTTGCTATTCATTGGCCCATAAAATCACTGTACAAATCAATCCATTGTTCTACAGGACATATGTTTTTGAATGGGTGTATGACTTTAGTCAACTGTCAACTCCTTGTATGCAGTTATGATAAATGGTGAACAGAATTACATGAAGCACATTTAAATGTTATAAAAATAGATTAGTATTAAGTATCATAATTGAAAATGCCACAGAGTAACAACATTTCAGTATGTGAAGTCTGTACCTAATTCCATGGATTAACTTTGGGCTAAAATAAATAATCAACTACTATAAATGCTACATAAATCAAATAACTTTAGAAGGAAGGATTTCCATTGTAATACACTGAAAATATGTTTGGTATACAAGAAGTAGGTAGAACACTGCTTGGTGACATTATAACATTTAGAATTTTGCTAAAATATGATGTATTTTAACATTATCACACAATCAGCATATACTGCATTACATTTAGAGATAAGTAGTAGCATTGAAAAAAGTAATAAACTGGGATTATGCTTATTGTGTCGTGATAAAATGTAATAACTAGCAGGGCAGTTTAAATTAAATTCCAGAAAACTAGAATATTTCATATAATGTACTTTGCATTTGTAAGGGGGCTGTGCTCCCCTCCTACACCCATTGATGTGTGGGATTCTCCCACATCCATCCACTAAGTAAATATACTGTGTCCAAGGCTGCAATGACTTTGAATAAGAGAAATACTGTTTTGCTGGGCAAATAAATACTTACTCAGTATCTCAGGTAGTGCAGCCTTGCAGTTATTATATTTAGCTAGTAGGGGAATGGGATGTGTTTCTCAGACATTACTGGGAGTGCTAGAGCATAATGCCTCAGCAGAAAAATATAATGTGCATTTTTTGCTTGATATTGGAATATATTGAGGTATATCCGTATGCATGCACTATTTATATACATGCTTGACTTTATTAACTTGCAGTGGTATATTAATTTAATAGTCTGATGTTGACTACACAATGTCTGATTATATGCATATCGTACTTTGGTCATATTCTCATATAAACAGTTTTAGTTCAGTTTGTGTTGGCTTGACATAACAAACAATCCATTTTTATTTAAAAGTCATTCACAGGTTTACAATCTTGACTTCATATTTTTCAATGATAGTCTCATATTCAATCTCTATCTCAGTTTTTCTTTTATTTCTTCTTCTCTTTTGACCAAACAACTATCTTTACAAATGGCTGAATTTCCAAAGTTTGAACTCCCCCCATAGGAATCCGAGAATGCATTTTCATTGGTAGGCTATCAAGCACATTTATATCTTTGTCAGGGGGAAGAAAACATTGAATATGTCTTCTTATCAGACCTGTGCACAACAAAGTCCACCTGCTCCAGCTCAAGATTCATGTTTAAACCAGCAAAAAAGATCTTTATCTAGAATATGATATTTTACAGCTCAGAGACTTCTTTATGATTGAAATCAGGATCTTGAAATAATAGTTTCTCAACCATCCACATTCCTTATGTAAATATTTGCTCATTAATTTTATCAAACCAGGAAAATGAAGTTCCTGAGGAGACTGCCTACATTGTTTTGATCAGAAATCTTTCATATTTTAAACTACCTTTCCTTCATCATTCCATCATTCTCAAGCACTTTGGAAGGGGAGACCACATGGCACTGTCTTCTATTGATCCTCTCTGCCCAAAATCTTAAATGTATGCATTTGTTTTCACCATTAACTCAAAGTGCTTGTGACAATCTAGTTCAACAACAGGTTTATGGTTCCTTCCTGCCTGTGTCAAATTGTCAGATTTTAAGCCTTTTCTAAGCCTTCACAAAACTCGAACCATTACTGCCTGCGCAACAATCATTAAAAAAGGACATGCTTAAGAAAGGGTTCTGGCACCTATAACTTCAATGTTTAATCAACTTCTCACACACTGGAGGCAATTTTCTTACTCTGTTATTACTATTTCTTACTCCTGGACTACTTTGATATAGTGAACAACAAAATATATCCTAGAAACAATACCCGCCAAAATTATTTTTTTTGGAAAATGAAAGTAAAACAGCAACACTGCTCATGCTCTTTCATGTCAGGCATGAGTTTGCAGTCCAGAATACAATAAGCTCTAAGCAAATTTTTGCAGCTCAGTTTGACATCCAATGTACAGATGTACAGAGCAGCCCTCTAGCACAGGTAGATTCATTAAATGGAATCCTTGTGTTCTGTATTTTTCTGCCCCTCTGTCCCAGTGTCATAGACTTGAAGAATGTTTGCATAAACAAATTCTTTTTATCACTTGAAACATAAACACAAAACTTAAAATTAACATTAGATGCTGAGAAGTAAGTTGCTCCAGTGTAGCAGGACCATATAAAACATATTTGTAACTTTTCATTTTCCTCTTTATTTCTTTTGCTGCTAACAAACAATATATTCAACAGCAATGAAACAGGATATTCTTGTCTACCAGCCACTCCAGCAAGGATTCACTGCAGACTAAGATACAGACTCTCTTGAACGTCTGTATAGTGGTATCCTTACTCTCTCTCTCTCTCTCTCTCTATATATATATATATATATATATATATATATATATATAGCAATCAGTAAAGAAGGACTGTGTGGAAAGACTTCACTCATTGCTACAAAAGTCTGGAGCCAGACCAATGACATTTACTGATGGCACTTATAATTTGAAAGAGAGAAAAAGCGAAACTTGGGTAAATGTGGCTTATTTCATACATTTTTCTTTCGGATCAGTTGCTTTTAACTATTGCAAAATGATAAAGTACTTTTGATTTGGCAATAGCTTATGAAAGTAGAATAATAGGTAACGTACTTAAAATTCATTGCAGTACCACATCACATCTGTGTTAATTGTATGGAAAAGTACACATATGCATAATGCAAAAAATAAAAAAGTTAGAGAACATCTTATTGGAAGTAATTTGGGAAGCAAAAGATGGTGCCTTCTAAGCTCAGGATATTACTCTCTCGTTGAACTTCAACAATCGAAAAATGCAACCAAATAGCTCAGTGACATACAGGGATAAAGCCCTGATTACAGCCCAGATGACCTGAGTTTGATTAGAGACTCAGATGCTTCATGAAGTTGGCAGGTAAGTTGGGCATCCCTGTCATAAGAGCCAGATCCAGATTGTAGCAGCCCATTGGTGGAAGGGGTGAGCCCATGACTTGACAATTACATACGTGCACAGGAGCATGCAATGAGGAGGGTATTGTGGGCTTCTGTGGAGATGTGGGTCATATGTTTCTCTACTCAGGGTTGAAGTTAGGATAAAACACAAACAATAGCCAGATTGCTGGTGAAGACATAATTAACCCTTATTGCTGACTGAATAGCTGTCCTGGATGGCTTGGCCTGCTGGCTCTGGAGGTGATGCTCACCACCTTGGAGCAAATGAATGCGAGACTGATTCAGAGAAGATTGACAGTTGGTAGACGTGGGGGCAAAAACAAAAAGAAAATAAAAGAAAACAACTAAACTGGAGTCATTAAAGGGAAAAATACTACATTACTATGTCTATTAGAACTAGTCTTAGCACCTCATTGTTATTCTCAAGATTATTCTTTGAATGCATGCTTTACAGTGGTCTAACAAAAGGACAGCAAAATAAACCAGACCAAGTTTGTAAGAAATGTGCTAGATGTGTCTGCATGTTTGCATACAGGGCCTACTCTTTAATCTATCTTAACCAACTGTTTTTCATGAGTAATCTGTTTTCCATCCCAGTGCTTTTTCTTCTTTTTCAAATAAGTTCCTTGAAGTGTAAATATCAGTCAGGAACCTTACATCCACTAATTGCCATCTAATAAAACAAACAAAGAAGCTCCCATTCCTTTGGGGTACACTGTTTTGTAACAAACTTAGGCATACTTATAATTTGCTCCCAGGCAAAATCACGTATTCAAATAGTGGAGGAGTCTACACAAAGAATATCTTCTCCCATTTCATTACTGAGAACAGTTATGTATGCAAAAAGGCATCACTTGAATATGTTCACACTTTTCCATGTATAAAATCTTTCTTGAAGAATGAGTTGTTAAATGTAAGTTTATCACTCTTCATTGACTATTATTAGTCAATTGCCTGTGTTTGTCTTTCTCCTACATACACATATGTGTGTGCGCGCACGCGCGCGTGTGTGTGTGTGTGTGTGTGTGTGTGTGTGTGTGTGTGTGTGTGTGTGTTTGTGTGTGTATTCATGAAGTATGTATGTATGTATATGTCTGCCCATTTTTCTATCATCCATCTATGTATATCCCTAGACCTTCAGTGAAAAAAATAGGCCTTGACCCATTATAACAATGTATAAATGAACAAACAAAAATAAAGTAATATATATATATATATAAATTGGAAATTACCTCCTGTGTTGCCTTTGTGAATGGTGATTTAGATAGTTAAATAGTGACAATATCATGTGTTGAGGCCAGTAGAGGCTATATTATGTGAAGGGGCCAGTGACTCAGAGGATCAGCGCTCTTTATTCTATACAGGCTCCTTTTATCTTGTTCTATTGCATTTAGTGTCAGAATTCAGATGCCACAGAGACAGTCCTATCCTTACAAATATTCTTGAATGACTGGGTTATAGGGATGACAGAAAAAACAAAGTTTATGATATGGTCAGTGGAAACACCCATTATTTTGACTTGTTATATACATATGGTGAGAGAGGAGTGATAAAATGCAATTACAGAAAGACAAGAGGCCAGATTCATTAACGCCTACACTAAGTGTACACCATTCTGAGTGAATAGAGAACAAAAGCATAACTCCCACCTTCTTCCTCCTAATTTTATTTTTCTTACTGATTTTCTTGCTACCTTAAATATCAAGGAGATTCATAAAGGTTACCACAATGTGTAGACTCTTCTATGCTTAGTCTAATCTTTCTGAGTGAACAGATGGCACAAAAAATATAGCAGGAGTGTTCTTGAATACAGATTGTATATACCTGGTGTACACTTAGTGTAGCTGTTTATGAATGTGGCCCAAGGGGTATTTAGAAAGATGGTTCAGCACCTGGGCAACATTCTGTTTTAGCTGATATTTCAAAAGTATTTAAAGCAGTGTACAGTAGGGCAGACTTAACTGCTGTCAGCATTGATGGCAAACACCTGGACAACCTGAGAAAGAAGTCAGGGAGTTT